>NW_027112611.1:34886-36236 GCF_000696795.3 Halyomorpha halys
CATTTATTCAGTTAATTAAAAGATTCTAATTGGAGATCTCGTAACAACTGTGTACGACGGGCTACACTGGAAAGAGCTCAGTTGGTTAACATGCCGCTCCACAACTTGTTAGGAGTTCGGTATTATTTTTTGTTTCTTTTAACATAAATACCATTGTTTTCAATCAAATAAATTTGATCAATTTTAGTCTTAAAACAATTTATATTTCTTTATAAGTCTGGTGTATTGTTTAAATTTATTTAATTTAAACGGTAATAACCAGTTTCAAAAAAGTGTAAAGATTATTAAATACCATATTGTTTTTTTTTTAATTACTGACTTTTTTGTTTTTAAGTTTTGTAGTTTAAATTGTATATAGGATATTTCTTCATTGTCTATATGTTCTTAATTGTTTGAATACATTCATTTTTGTATTATTTTTTTTGTATACATAAATAAACATATTTTATTCATTTACGTATCTTAGTATTGTTATAATATAATTATATGGAACAAAATCATAATCTAAGTGTTCGGTTCAAATTCTCCTTGAAACTAAAAAATACTCAATTTTTCAAGCTTCTTTTTTTACAGAGATCGCTGATTGTGGTTTGGATTCCTCGTAAAACAGTAGAATTCTTAGGCTGCTACAAAACATGAGGAAGTTAAATAAAATGTATAGTGTTACAAAGATATATATACTTTTTTACAACCACTCTCTTCCAAAGATAATTTCTAGATCCCGTCCCTACAATTGGGATAGTTACAGGAGGAACATTGTTGTTGAAATATTGTGGGAAAGAAAGAAGGAATAGGGACACAAAAGGTTCGAGTTGAGGGACAATAACCAAAGAAGAGCGGGAGGATGACCTTCTCGGATTACAGAGAAATCGTTTGTGAGATAGGGTTGTGTCAACACCTGGTACCGACCAAAGCACTACATTACAAGGAGGTAGAAGGAGATATCTTCTTCCAAGAGATGATCGGAAGTATCGCCTTTCTCCTACCTGCCTCTTTGTGTGTCCTACCGGCCGGATGTCCTCACCAGCTCCTCTCCCAGGACTACTATACTAGTAACCGTTGTCAATCAGGAATCTATTAGTTCAATAGATACTATTCAGCTGTAGTCGGCTAAGGATTCTGAAATTGTCTTTAGGGTAGGCGCAAAAAAATAAGCTTTATAAAGCCCTTATGTTATTTAACTTGCTTATTTTTCGCAGCTAAAGAAATAATAAGATCCTTAAACTACAAAGAAATTTGAAAAAAAAAAATGTCTGAGTAAAAAAATTAAACTTAGCAAAGTAAGACAAGAGGTGACTGGAGGTTAAGACATTTTCAATTTAAATAGTAGGAAATGATGAATGGAATATG
>NW_027112611.1:38211-38659 GCF_000696795.3 Halyomorpha halys
GTCAGATTGGTCATCACTTTAGATATCATCTTCGTCCAACATTCAACTTTAGAACAATAACTATATAAGGTTTTATTCAATTCATCAAAATTATATCCAACAATATTTGAATAATCAAATAATATTCCAGTCATTAAGAGAGCGCCATTTGATTACATATCGTAAAGGTTATGATGTAGTGTTGTGTAATACATACCTCTTTGGATCGGTCGAGGCCACCTACACCTGGTATTATATAATTATACAGCTGTATGTTATTATTCATTCATTGCCATATATTAAAAATGATCTGGTCATTTAACTTCAATGAGAATATTGCTCTAATTTAATAAAGAAATTTAAATTTAATTAACTTAGTCCAATTCAGTTCAAATGAGAAATTGATCAATTTTCGAAATATATTTAAGTTTTAATTAATTATGAGAGATGGTTGACCGTGGATGAGGTA
>NW_027112611.1:39739-42381 GCF_000696795.3 Halyomorpha halys
CATAATAATACAAATATTAAATAAACGGCAAGAAACTAGGAACAACACAACAAATTAAGAGTGCAATCATGGAAGACATAAACCCAAAGCTGCAGACGACACGAAGTAATACTGACCAGTCTACGAATTGGACACACTGGACTAACCCAAGAATACTTACTGTCAGGGACATCTAGACCACCATGTAGACAGTGTAACGTAGCAGTAACTGTCAAGCACATACTGACAGACTGCTGGCATTTGATAGACACAGGATTACCATATCATTACCAACTTTATTAAACGATAATTAATAGCCCTCACATTACGAAAATATTTTAATACCTTAAGAAAACAAATATGTACAAATACATAAAAAAAATCTGATTTTTAAAAATTTTTATCACAACTAATGCCCACTTACCGTTATGGAGTAAATATATATTTTTCCTTTCATCACTCAATTTTATTTTATTTATATATATTTCTTAATATTAATTATTATTATTTATTGAAATCAGTTTATATATTCTAGTATAGATAGATGATATTAGAAATGTTTCCGAAAGGTCAGTCAATCACCTTCACTGTCCGTTGCCTTATGTTATATATAAATATATACCAAAAAATAAAGTCTATTATACAATGTACAGAATACGTAAAATACGAAAATACATTTTTTTTTATATAATGTGTCACCAGTCAAAAAAATTAAATAAATAAAAATTGAAAAACAAATTTTTTATTATAAACTTTTATGAATCAAGTATTCCCACTCTAAAGATTTCTTAAGTTCCGCCTATACACAAAAATTATACAATTGAGGCAATTACTTTGATTGCATTGTTATTTATAATAACTTCGTCTAAAAATAAAAACCATTTTGTAATTTCCCGCTTCATAAGCAATTTATTTAATACAGCTACAATTATAATTAAACCTTATTAGGAATTGTTGTTGTTGATATCTAGATGGCAGATTATGTAATCGAAATGTACGAAGTATTGAAATGAGAAATTGAATTAAAGAATAATATTATTATTATTATTATCTTATTTGTATGTTAATAATATATATTACATTAGTAAGTTCATTCAATATTATTATTAATTTTAACCATAAAAATGTATCTATTTGAATATTTAATAAATAAATTTACAGAAGGAACTTTGATCGAATCGATTTATCACTCAAAAATTAGAGATGGACAAAAAAAAAATATTTATTCATGCCGACGTTTCAACCTGAGTTTCATTTCTTCATCAGGGAGCTTGTAGAAGGGGATTCTAGCTAAAACTCCGAATTAGAAATATTTCGAACAAGAGGTATTCCAAAGATAGTACAGTACACTGAGGTTTCATCCCTTACTGGGATCGCCCCACAGACTATTAACGCCCTAAAGCTAGTATGTCTATAACAAAGTAAACACATGCTACAGTACAATAGGGGTATTCATGATGTTATGTTAAATGTAAAATGTTTTACCATGTTAAATGTTATATAAGTATAGAATTGTGAGTAGCCATATTTAGAGCTCCTAGCGGATTTTCTGAGCAATTTCTTTTATAACCTTTCCTTACAAAACTTCATGTTATTTTTTACTTCTAAGTTTTGATTAAACTAATTTATTACAACATGCCTAAAGTGAGTGTAAAAGTTTGGCTACTGAGTGTCTTGTTGATCTTCTTACTGGTGAGGAACAGAATCAAGATGAACTAATTAACAACTGTCATTACATTATTATTATTATTATTATTATTATTATTGCCATTCATCGCTTTATTAGTTTTTAAACATTAAAAAAACAAACTAAGAGCAAGTAACCCAACACAACAAACAAAATGGTGACGAATTCATCTGTTCTGTTGCGTGACGTCATTCCCCATTTAACAGACCTAGTAACAGACTCTCAACTATTTTATATAGTTTTAACATGATAAAAGAAAGAAATATTTCTTAATTTAACGTTTTTCCATTTAACATGTTAAATTAAAGATATAACCCTAGTATGCCGTATATAAAATACAAAACAAAATAAATACATATTTGGTCACACTTACCATTATTAAAATAAAACAACTATATGTTTAATTGAATCATTAAATGTAAACATGGTGTATGTTTAAACTGCAGTTTTGAGATATTTAATACTTTGGTAGAAATTATACCAAGGTTTTGATTAAAAAAAGGCGGTTTTTCTTTATATATAATCTTATCACTTCTTCCAGGCTGGTTTTATTGTTTAAACAAGATAAATTTTAATTATTCAAGTCTCAAAACTCTGTATTATTACTTTATGTATTCATAAAAATTTACTGAAAGATTAGTAGTTAATTTATTTTGAGAAAACTATATCTCTGAACTATGTACCGTACAGATGTCTATTAGCACTCAAATTAAACACGGCTTAATGTACTATAAAGTAATTTATTAATTTAATTATATTATTTCAAATTCTTGAAACAAGGTAATTATTTATTAAATAAATCAAAAATTTGTATCCTTTTTTGTCTCAACACTTTTTATTTTTCACCAGTCCAACGTTTCGGCCATTTTAGCCATCCTCAAGGGCATCTTCTATTATCTATTATCTAAAAAATAAATGGTTTGTTATATGGTAGTGAATTTGTTGTGGATAATCTTATATAAGAAGAATTAAATAT
>NW_027112611.1:43246-43606 GCF_000696795.3 Halyomorpha halys
ATTTTCTGTTGTACTTACTTTCACAATACCAATGTCATTTTTTGTAATCATTTACATTGAAAAATTGCTGTTTATTTCCAAATCACAGGAAGCAAGCAAACAATATACATCAGCAGATGCAACTTCTAATGGAGAGACTCTATGCTATATAACATTTATTGTGAAGTGGAGTTTTATGTAAAATGTGTTGAACCAAAGGATTAGCAAATAGTGAAATAATAATTAACAGAAATACAAGAAATATGGTAAAATAAAAAAACAGAATTTCAATTTTAGCATTTTTGTAATTACCTCTGTTAGTTATTATTTCACTTTATTAGTTGTTTTTTTTTTTAATAATTTATTTATTGATATTTACAA
>NW_027112611.1:45191-46458 GCF_000696795.3 Halyomorpha halys
TTTTTTTTTTCTATTTTGTTTAAATACATTTTTTGATCACCCCCAGACCATCTTTCTTACAATCAAACCTCATATAATCATCTAATTGGAACTTAAGAACATACCTCCATAATTCTTTTAAGATTATCTATTAGTATGAACACTAACATAGTTGCATGAATTTGACTTAGTGACTATAAGCTATGTCATATTGAATATGTCCTCAATAAAAGATAGTATAATCAAAATTGTACATAAAAAATAACATAAGAAGTTTTTTCAAATGTTTAAAATAAAATAAATCTTAAATATCTTGTTTGAAACAGGTTACTGTAAATTTCAAATCGGATACAAGAAATTTGAACCAGCATTATGATGAAATTTTAAGCAAAATTAATTTTTGATCATAATGTTTTTATAAAAGATAAATAATACTATAGTTAAATTTGGTAGGTTTTAAATTATTTATTTAGTTATGAGTAACTAAAAAAAATTTTAGAAATGGAAATATAATAAGAATGTAGCAAATTTGAAATATTAAGGTAGGCTAAACAATGTATTGTTGTTAAAGAGTGTAGCAGGGAGTGTAAAGTGAATGATAATAATGAGTGAAATTGTGATAATAATAGGTAATTTATTATATTATGATAAAAATGAATTTATTACTCTATATTGTTTCCTAATTTGTTAATGTTATATAGTTTAGTAACAAAGATAAAATTTGACAACGCTTTGAAAACAAATGTTAGCTCTGATATTGTAAATAAGTTAGAAATTTCTGTGTTCAGAATTCTTTTTAAAAATAATTAGAATTTAATTGATTTTTTTAGGTAAATAGATCCTTGAGAATGGCCGAAACGTAGGAGTTATTCAGTGTGAGACTGTATGAATATTTTTATTATAACTAGTAAATCTTAAATTTAGACAATTTTAATATTTTAATTATTTTTAATCAAACCTCAAATCGATTCTCCTTCGGCCCTCCCCACCCTCACAAAATTGATACTTCATCATAATAATTCTAGTAAGACCATCAGTTTCTTGAACAATTAATTCACTTAAACCACTCAAACTTAAAACCCCATTCTTGAATAAAAATCATTTTTGTCATGTCCAATGTTTATGATTAAAAAAAACATCCAGAATCAGTTCAAATTACACTTATGACATAAATAAAATTACAAGAAGGATTGCCTTTTACAAACTAAACAAGAAAAGGACACAGGATTCACTATGCATGCAAAAATTCTAAGGAGTCCTTGATTTTTTTTTGCTATTTTACCTGCCA
>NW_027112611.1:47634-49008 GCF_000696795.3 Halyomorpha halys
TTTTTACTATCTAAACAATTTTTGCTTGGTTCCTTATTCGATATTTGAATTAAATTAAAAGATTCAACTATAATTAAACATTTAAAAAAACATATACTATAACTTAAAACGGAATCTTTTCTAAAATATAATTTTATTTCTCTTTACAATACAATTGATCAAAACTTCACTTAAATGTTTGTTGAATTTTTAATATTTTTTTATTATGAGAATAAAAGTCTTCTATTTTAGAAGGATATTTCCTTATTCATTTGCTTATTTCCTTATTGTGAAACATTAAAAGTTCAAAAAAAACATGCATCCCAGAATTATATTCAAAAACTACGTTTATATCCTGAAGCAATTTAATCATTTATAAATAATCTTATGAAATAAAGATAAATATTTATGCTTAAAAGTATTATTTCATTATCTCAGTTCATAGTTAATTTATAATAAGAATTCATAATAAATTTGAGAAATCATTAAAAGGGTAAAATTATTATTGAATTATAATCAAGATTTAAAATGTGGTAATCAAATAATCATAAAATTACTATATTCGACTAATTTACTGTTTCATAAGTTACAATATAAAACAATCAATCCATCCTATATTTTTAAAATCCGTTTTAAATAAATATCACAAGATAAATAGCAGAAAGAGAAAAATAAAACCGAATTTTAATTGAAATGGTTAAATCCAGTTTGCTTTATTTCGAGAAACTATTATTCCATAAGTGTAATTAAATGATATATGTATGTTTTACTTAAATATAATATTTAAAAACATATTATGTACATACATATAACTTCGGTTCTAAAAGGTCCAATGTCAATTTTTTCAAATCTTGTGTTTTTTATACCAGAAGTTTTCAATTTAGTAAATCTTCAGATTATAAACTAAATTAACGTTTACTAAATTTAAATCTTTTGGTTTAATAAAAAAACAAAATTTGAAAACAATTAGACGTTTTTGGAAGACATTGAGATAGATAAAGCAATAAGCTAATGTTGCTATGGAAACAACGTTTTTCAATTGATAACCAATAAGAAACATAAGTTGTTTCCATGGCAATTTTAGCTTGTAGTTTTTTCATAACTAATTTCTGCTAAACTTTGCACGAATACATATCAATTTATTATTGCTACATATTATTATTATTATTATTACATTTTATTTTACTATTATTTTATTATTGATACGTATATGTATCATTTAATTATGTTTACAAATAAAATTCATTTCCTCAAAGTGAAATGAACTTGATTAAATCTGAGAAAAATTGAATTTAACGAATTTTTATACCTATGTTAGACTGCAAAATCCTATTTTAAACCTCGAAAACCTATCACAATTTAAGGTATACATATATTAAAACATATTAGTGTTTA
>NW_027112611.1:49163-52549 GCF_000696795.3 Halyomorpha halys
AAGCAGACATGGGGCACAAATTAATATCATAAAAACTTATATTAGACTCAGAACGAATCATGGAATTTGCAATAAATTGCGATAAAGGACGGTAACATACAACAAACAACGAGAAATATTGTTCAAAGATCGAGATACAAATCAAAATATCATTTATGATATTGTATTAAAATAACATACAATGCAAAAATATGTTACAACCATAAGTATTTGAAATGTATAAACAATAATATATGACGGATATAGTTATAGTAAAGTATATTAGAAAATCAGTTATATTTAATTTGAAAAATAATATCAGTAACAAACTGATTGGGCAAACTGTCCAACATAGATGTCAGAGAATACAGTTAATTAATATATGGCTGCATGAAATAAACCAATGCCATCCATACAGGGGAAAGCAATATTTCATTTTAAAACAAATAAAAATATTATTTCACTGTGCCTGATTTAAAATGTATTATAAGAAACACTAATCCAGAAATATTAGATTAAATTGTCAATCACAAGTCGATTTTTTATAGTACACATATGCAAACAATGTAAACATAACTTATAATAATAAGTTTTAACAAATTGGCCATTTTCATTAAGTATAATTTTCTACATAACCGATTCTAGATTCATGTTAAACACTTTATAACAAAGAAACAAACTAACCATATTATCATTATTGATAGGATAGTTCCTCATCTACAAATGCTATCCGTTTATAACTCGATTTATTTTTTGATTAGTTCTTTGGTTTCTATAAACTAATAATTATTTTAGATTTATTTGAACGCACTTTTCACTCGATTCATACGACAAAAAAAAAATAAAGCTTTCTAAGAACGTGAAGATTGAATTATGTATAGTATGATATAGTAATATGTTATATAGAGTATTATATAATAATATTGTACTGACCGGCTTAGAGACTGAGTAGAGCGGTCCGCTGGGGACTCGAGAACTGACGTCGGTGAGCATATCAAAAAGCTGAGGTCATCTCGACTGGCTGGCCGGCCACAGACTGAGAAGCTACTGGTCGGTAGGGAGCGGGGAGGGGCGGTGGGCGTGGCCTGTCCGGCCAATCGGCACGCTCTCCGCCACGCCCCTCCTCTTATCGATCCGTCTCTCCCTCCCCCGGAGCTCACCCATATCGCCCGCTCCTTTACATCTTAGGCTAGCTCTTAATGCCCCTGTAATAGCTATTAATACTGCCTTTCATTGGCCGATGCAGGATGATCAAGCTACCAGTGGCTGGTTTAATATGTGGCTACGTCCTTCTATTATCGCTCACCGTTTCTCTTCTTGTTTGCACAACATGTTCCTTTTGAAGGACTGTTTACTACAGATATCGGTCCGTGTTTCGGAGATCTTTTAGAAAGAAACATATCCTTCCACCAGCGCCGTTCAATTTATTACAATAATTTAAAGGAGATGGTCAGGGCATCATTTATTTGTTTTCTGCCAACGTTTCGACCTAAATTGTAGGTCAGGGCTACGATAAAAAAATAACATAGAAGCTAATGTAAGGATACAAGAGTAATATAAAATAACAATTTGAACTGCAACGACCTATTTTCATGGGTCTCTAGAAAAACGGTTAGGTATAAAAGGAGTTGATTTTGATCACGCTCAACCACCAGATTATTCCCTAATTAAGGGTACCCACTTTATGCGGCTGGGCGGACCCTGAGGGGCTTTCGTACTACAGAGTTGACTTAAGACAACAATCTGACGGGAAATAATTATCTGCCACAGTCCAATTCGATCCCGGGATCTTAGAGTTAGTAGCGTAGTGCCTTACCACTTTGCCTGACATATAAAAAATATAACATAAAAATGTAAAGGTGGTGGAATAGAAACAATTTAAAAAATTAATTAAAATAATTAGGAGGATAAAAAAATAATTATTAGCTAAAACAATAAAGTGAAAAGATGTTCAAGATACATCAATAAATATATGTATTGTAAGAGGGATAGTCCGGGTGGCGGTCAATAAAGGTACCAAAATAGTAGAAGAAAACTTTTTATCGTTAACCAACGTTTCGCCCCTTTGCAGGACTTCGTCAGGGCTGTCTTGATTGAACAAGGGTGGCGGTCAATACAGTCAAGAGCGAGTGTAAACAGAGTTACCCACAAACTACAGTTGAAGGATTGACAGTTTGGTCATTTCAAGAATGGAGGAAGAAAGAGAGGAAGAAGGTGAAGTATAAATATTCTTCATAAATAAATCTAAATTCCAAAATAGAATATAATTATTGAAGCGGTAAGTGGCTATGTTAAATTTTTTGAATGTTTATTGTGGGCGAAGGGTACTACGAGGTACCTACGAGGCGAAGGTACCTACCTAGCTAGAGTGAGGTACTCTAACCTCAAAATCAAATTAATAACTGAGATAGCTTGATGTAGAAGGCGCTATGTACACTTCAAAACACAATCTCCAGCAAAAAAAAATAGAACTTCGATTTTTTTTAATTTACTATTTGTAACATAACTCTATCAATTATGGTGAAATAAAATGAAAATAAATTTAAAAATAAGTAGATAAAATTAAACTAATAAATATTTACAGGTAAAACAATAATATATATATATATATAAAACATTTAAATTTCATGTTTAAAGTAATAATATAAAGTTTATTAATATTAGTTAAAAATAATATAAGAATATCTCTATGGTAGTGATAACAGAAAATCCTGTCTCCTAAACTTTTATCATTCTCATTTCTGGCTATAACCCATCCCACATTCTTACTTCAACATTACAGTATTATGTAATCTTTAATAATAATTTACTTGTTACGCTTATCATTTAATAACAGTTATTATGTCTCCTCATTTAATTAAATTAATAGCTCTTTACGAGTAACAAATCAGCAATCTTTTCATATTAAATTCATCTAATTCTCAATGTAATAGAATATTAGATTTTGCAAATATGAGATAAGGAATGAAACATTAATGAATGAAAATAACCTTTTTGCTCTCTGACGTTCGGTAACGAGCGGTACCATAAAGGTAGATTCAGTGAAATAATTTCTTGTGGGCTGTCGTTTATTCAGACATAACACTATATAGTTACTGATAACAACAGATATAAATACCTAAATTACCTACTTTACCTTCGGTAATTGTAGATCTATATTAAAAATAACTCCTTAGACTAGTTACAATAACGACATATCTTTTCGATATTGTCAGTGAATGTATTCTATGTATATTGTTATTAGACAAATTTAAATTTGCTTTTATTATTAATTAGATCTAATTGCAAACTTTAACATTATGACAGTTTAAATAATAGAGCATATATTATATTATTATTAGATAACAAGTAATATTGTAAACCTGTTATGGGCTGATAACAGGAATCGGGGTTTTAAGTGGTCCTCA
>NW_027112611.1:53201-57574 GCF_000696795.3 Halyomorpha halys
AATAATAAATATAAAAAGATGGTCAGGGTACGGTAAAAAAAAAAAAAGAACAAATAGTTTATAACTATTTAATATCCCACGTTTCGCCCCACTTTGCACATCTTCATCAGGGCTGTTCAAAGCGAAAGGTTAATCAGAAGGTGACAATAAAAATGATTTTATTTTTTTGATGTTTTACTATCACCTTCTGTTTAACCTTTCGCTTTGAACAGCCCTCATGATGCCCTGAAAAGTGGGGCGAAACGTGGGACATTAAATAGTTATAAACTATATGTTTTTTTTTTACCGCAACACTGAT
This sequence comes from Halyomorpha halys, assembly GCF_000696795.3. NCBI lineage: Eukaryota > Metazoa > Arthropoda > Insecta > Hemiptera > Pentatomidae > Halyomorpha > Halyomorpha halys. The sequence goes on from NW_027112611.1 coordinate 53,500, forward strand.
CATCTTCTTATATTTAAGTTTTACGGTCAACTATATATATACTTTTGGAATAATATTTGCTTATCAGAATTTGAAATTAACAATTAAATATCTTAAATTAACAAAACTGTTTTTAGACAGTAATTCATATTAGGATTAAAAATGTGTTTCTGCGATAATCTTTTGTTTTCAACTTTAAAATAATTTAAAATGGTATACTGTAGCAAATTTTAAGTTAATAATAGACATGTTCTAACAAGAGTGATTGCTTAAACTAAAGTAGCGATTCAGTCATTAGCTAGGCGACATAGCTATTTGAAAAGAACATTTCAAAGATACCAAAAAATTAATAATTTTTTTAAACGAAAATTGAGAATTAGAATATTAATTTCGAGTATATAATACCAAATGAATAATCTCAAATTGCATGTTTATTCAAGCTAGACATTTTTTCATAAAGTTTACAAATTTATAAAGTAAATTTGATGTTAGTTATACAATGTCATGGTACAGACATGTAGAGAATCTACCCATTGATAGAACTCCAATAAAATGTCTTGGGAAGATCGTTTCAGACGTCTAGGGAGATTATCAGGTAATAAAGGAGAAGCCAGGTTAGAAATAATTGGCTTTCGGTGGTTGGGAAGTTTATCATGGAAGGATTGGTATTTGGTTGTGGTCTCATCAGCAGCATATGGAACATTGAGGTCCTGATGGATGACTTGATTTGTGACAAAGTAAGGACCATCAAGGATTTTGGATTATAAGGATTGGAAACGAGAGGAATTCAATGATTTAATGGAGCTCCAAACATAAATATTAAAATATTACCTTTCGTTTTTCTACTTTATTTTTTTCTTTTCTCTTTATAATTTGGCTATTGAAATCTTATTAAGCATAGAGTGGGAATGTCTAAATTCGTTTCTTGGGGACGCCAATTGAAAAATATTGTCTTGCCCAGGCGACAATCGAACCTTTGTCCTAACGTACTCTACCATCACGTCCTTAATAGGACATTAATAATTTTAATATACGTTAGCAATTTACTTTACTTATTTTTATATTATTTAATAAACATTAAGGAGCGAGGTGGCACCGTGGTAAGGCACGATGCTACTAACTTCTGGGCTTCGATCCGGGTTCGAATACAGCTGGACAGAAAAATGTTTTCTGTTACACGGTAACCGTGAGTCAACCCTGTGGGTCCCCCATTAATCATAGCAACGTTGATGAAAAAACAAATAATCAATCCGCCATAGAAAAAAAATAATAATAAATGTATTGTTGTTTACCAAAAATAATTGATGAATATTACATTAACCTTTCATTAATGATGCCACTAAAGTCATTATTCGAAAGTTGCACAAAGATATCGATGTCCATTAAGCCAAAATGAAGTTACTTATCGCGGACATTCCCTTTGTAATGTCCTTTCCTTTGCTATCTCTTTGGATCAACAAATGCTCGCAGCATATCCGAACATTAAACTGAATTGTTAACGAGTACTAGAAACTCATTGACTTTCAAATTAGAAAAATGTCGTACGACTGATATGTGAACTTAACGTGACTAGTGTAAGGAGGTAAGAAGTAACTATTTAACGTTCACCCTATATACCATACTCCACATATTCCTAAACATTTTATTTCTTATTTTATATTTATTTATATTCTACAACTTTAATTCAAGGTTTAGTAGTAGAATTATCATCATATATTTTATGTGATGTACAATATACTTATTATATTAGGGATATTCATGATGTTGTGTTAAATGTTATATGTTTTACCATGTTAAATGTTATAAGTATAGGATTATGAGCAGCCCTATTTAAGGTCATGTTAAACGTTAAATGCATAAAAGATCCTAGCGGATTTTCTGCGCAACTTGTTTTATAACCTTTCCTTCCAAAACTTCATGTCATTGTTTACTTCTAATTTTCATTAAAGTAATTTATTACAACATGCCTAAAGCGAATGAAAAGTAAAAGTTTGGCTACTGAGTGCTTTGTTGATCTTCTAACTCGGAAGGAAACTTGTCTGATACAATTGTCAATCTGTTTAAATTAAGCCAGTATACATAAAAATTCAAATTACGATTGTTTTTTTTCGAAATGCAATGCTTACTTATACAATTCGGTTCCTGGTGGAAATTCTTTATTTTTATATTTTATTTGTTTACAATGATGAATTAATAGTTGATCGTGGATTTATCTAGTGAGGAGAAAATGGTTGGGGGTGCAGTCAATGAAGAATACAAATAAGTAAAAAATGATTTATTATTGCCAACATTTCGGTCAGAATTTTAAGCCTTCATCAAGTCTTAGAAAAAAACAACAAGATAAAAAACAAAGAATAAAAGTATATAAAGATTTATAAGAAAATAAGTAATATTATCGATATATAAAGTGTTGAAAGACACATAAAATAATTAAACTATTCATGTCCTTCAACACTATTGATGTATCTATAATGTTAGTTATTATCAAATCATTCTGTATTCATTGGTTGTTATCTTGTTTTTATTCTTAGCCCTGATGAAGGCTTAAAATTTTGGCCGAAACTTTGGCACTAATAAATAGGTTTTCACATATTTGTGCTCTTTACTGACCACATCCCCCAAACATCTCCTAATTATATTTGTTTTTTTACAAAATAATCTGTCTGTGCCACTTCAGAGAACTTTCGTGCTAAACGTGCATCTAATGATTTTTAACTAAGTGGATCTCTAAATATCTATTTCTTTAATGACAAATCCTATTATCAGTTTGATTTTTTAATTTTATGATACCTCATGGCCTTGTAAAACTACTCCGGAGAATCTCAGATAATAGCGATAATACACAATAAAAATAGCGAATCGGGATTCGATAGAGTTATTTGGTCACAACTATTTCCCATTGGTTTATTATTACTTTTATCCATTACTTGAGTTTTTAAGAAGTTTTGAAAACGTCCAAAACAAAAACCAAACGATTTTTGAACAACCAACCTATCAAAACAACAGACAAAATATACGGACCTCAGCTGGTCTGTTCGTGACGTCATTCTCCACCATGTTATATGTTATATACCGTTTTAACATAATAAAAGAAGAAAACATTTCTCTACTTAATACAACATTTTTCCTTTAACATGATCAACTGAAGATCATGAATACCCTTATAATTAAGAAGGTTGTTCATTCCGTAAACAAAATGTTTTAATGAGAAACCGTTTACTGAGAAACCGCGTTTTCATAAATAGATAATAATATGAAACAATTTGTATCATTTAAATATCAGTAGCATCCAATATTACAGTAATTAAAATGCAAATAATTATCATTTAAGTTGATTACATACTGAGAGATATTTAATGACTGACTATCAACCGTTCATTGTTGTTGAAATCAGTTAATCACGATTACTCGTCAAACTAGCTCTGTTCCAACAACTACCTCAACTGAACGGCACATGCGCAGTACAAATGTTTAAAGGAAAAAATCCAAACAACGCATGCTCCGTACGGAGATTCAGAAATGGTTGTTGAACAGACCTTAAGAGATTATTTAAAAATAATAAAACTACTTTCTTTTATAAACCTATTATTGAAAAATAAAGATATCAATATGTAGTCATTGACTGGTATATTTTATTTTTTATAGAAATATTAAACAAAGTACCTCTATTAATATAACCCATGGGTCTTGGATTCAGTACCTGGTAAGTACTGTCGTGACCAACGGTTGAGTACGGAGGTGATTTGATGAGGATCACGTTCAACCACCACGTTTTTCCTTAATAGTTATCACTATATGTAGGCTAGGTTTGAACTTTGTATATAAATACATAAATTAGAAAATTGGTGAAGAAGCAGAAGATATATATAATATTTTTTCTTTTTTTTTTTTTTTTGAGGACTTGATAAACAAATTAAACTATTGGCTAACTGGCAGGTTCCAATCTTCAAATGAAATTCATGAAATCACCATTAGATTCGAGTATAGTATTTTCTTTAAGTAGCTTTAATAGGGGTATTCATGATCTTTGGTTTAACATGTTAAAGCGTGTTAAATGGAAAAACCCATATTAAATCGAAAAAAATTGCCTTCTTTA
>NW_027112611.1:57949-58635 GCF_000696795.3 Halyomorpha halys
AAGTACTGCACCTCACCCTTCATCGGTTGTAGCAGTTCAGATTTAATTTTTAATATGTATATATTAGTTTATTATAATTTAAACTCAATTTAATAATAATTAGTAATTTAATTTTTCTTGATGATACTTTTGCACTTAATTAACTTCAAGGTAGTCTTTCGTAATATATATTTGAATTTTGTGGTAAAATTTATTTTTATAATTTTTATGAAAAAAAAACTATTAAAATTAAAAAAAAAAGTACTTTGAAAGGAAGTTCTATTACAAGGGTTGTGCAAGGAGGTGATTTGATCAGAATCAAGATTAATCACCAGATATCCCCCAATTAAGAATAGCCACTTTATAAGGCTAAGTGGACTCCGGAGGACCCCTTGAGCCCACAGGGTTTACTTTGAGGCTACAGTAATAGAATAAATAATTATCTCTCACAGCCGGAATCGAACCCTTTCTTGAAATTAGTGACATAGTGGCTTACTACTGAGTCATTTATTTTTTTGATAAATTTTTTTTAATAAATACAGTGCAATTCAAATTAAATAATAAAAAATACGTAAAAGTGAAATTGAATGTAATATGAGGTGATACGAGTAACAAAGCAAAAAGCTTTTTATAATAAATTTATCGAATACTCGAAGTAATAGAATATTATAATTATGAGAGATAGTTGACCGTGGATGATAAATGAG
>NW_027112611.1:60200-61236 GCF_000696795.3 Halyomorpha halys
TTATTTGTGTTTCATTGACCGCACCCCCAACCATCTTCTCATTTAATAGAATATTAGATTGTGCAAAGATGAAATTTGGAACGAAACATTAATGAATGAAAATTTTAACCTTTTTGCAATCTGACGTTCTGTAACGAGCAATACCACAACGAGGTAGCGAGTTGTCAATTTTTTAAACATAAACATAACACTATATAACTGTCGACAACAACAGATCTAACTACCCACATCAGCATTAACAATATATATAGTGATATGTTTAATGTTTAATAGAGACACAGAGGTTACATGTCCTTAGGTGGAGTTGCGGCCGTGGATACAGCGGTAGTGGTGACGGGGCCAAAGTGGCCTCTTGCGGTTTCACGCTAGTCCCACTCTAGACAATTTACCAGTTTTTTCTTCTGCCCCGTCCATCCAGGTCTCTCTCAGATCCGTTCTTCGGAACAATAATCCGTCCTGGCATTCTTCGGTAAACGATCGTTCATATTCCTCATGGACAAATTGGTGCAGGATTTTTACTAGGTTATGTTAATAGTACAATTATGAACTAACAATGATCGCCGGACAGTAGTGGAGAACTGCCATTATTGTGCAAAAACCTTTAAATTTTTTAAATATTCTCTAATTCTCAAATGTTATTGAGGGAAGGGGAAAAACCTTATTCAAGTATAACAAAGTTGTGCTAGCAAATTTCATTGGGTTGATTTCTGCACAGCAAATTTATTCTAACGTAATCAGACAATTTGTTTTTAATCTCAAAACATATAAGAATAACAAGTAAACAATATATAATAATAGTATATGACTTTTTTTGTTTAATTACTTTGGTTCTTTTATCTTTTTCTTCTTTTTCATTATTTTTTTTTTCTTCTTTCTATACTTTATTTTATTTTATTTTTTTTGTGAATCCCTCTTTTTTTTTTCTCTTTCTTCCTTTTCTATTCTTTTTTTCATATTTTATCTTTCAACCCAATGTGACTTTTCTCTTTTTATCCCTTATTAACAAATAAAACACACCCAAAATATAAATGCTTGA
>NW_027112611.1:65531-66724 GCF_000696795.3 Halyomorpha halys
ATTATCTGCCTGAACTTTTCCACAACATGACAATTGTGGTTTAGTTACTTGCAATTTATAATTTATATTATTAGTTTGCTATCTATATCTACAGAAATATTATTATGAGGATTTTTTTGAAATTTAACAATGAATGATAATATTGGTTAACAACAAATAGTTTTGCAACTGGTGAATGTGATTGTTGTTGATGTTGATGAGATCTAGATGTGTTGGCATACCTTCTACGCCACAACCCCTGATGAAGACCTGAAACTCAGGTCGAAACGTCGGCATAAAATAAATAAATATGGTTTTGATTATTTATGTTGTTCTTTGCTGACCGCACTCCCCGACAAATTTCTCCAATAATTAATAAATAGTTTTCTTTTACCATTTTCAAACCTTTGGAACCGCCACCCTTGACTATCTGCCTCCAACCTAATTTAATTATTGTTCTCACCCGATTTTGGTTTCAACTTTCAGCAAAGCACCTGTCTTTATACGTCAATGGAACTTACACAAAAGTTGCTCCAATGTGTGTCCAATTTTATAGGAAAAAAGTCTATTCACAGAGTTCGATAAAGCTCATTTTTTTCTGGTATATCAAAAATATGCAAAAATGAATTTTTCAGGTATTAAATAGGAAGTGGTCGTAGATATTTAGGAAAAAAAAATATTTCAAGAGACAAACCTGCTTTTGAAAAACTACAATACCCTAATTTTCGTTGGTATTGGATTGGCCGAAATATTTTATGGGAATAGTTTAGTTTAGTTATACAGGCATAAGGCTCATAAGTATTTTTTGACGGGAGAACTAATTGTACTAAATTCGTTTATCAGTATTTAAGTGTAAGAAACAATAATCATCAACATGATTTGGCACATTTCAGTTTTTTCAATGCTACAGTTTTTTATACACTTTCCACCACTGTACGTCGGTGAAATGCCGAAGTGTCTTATCTACAAATTTTGCAATCTTATGATTTTTTCCATTAAAAAACGAAACTAAAATTTATTTTTTTAAAATAATATATAAAACAGGAAAATTGTTCATTAAGGACTTTTTTAAAAAATTGTATTGCTCTTTTCTTTCGGGACCAAATCATTTCATTTGTACCAAATAATTTGATTTATTCAATTTTCATTTCCTCATAAAACAACAATCGATTCTTATCAGGTTTCGATGGTGTGAAATATCGATTTAGTAAAAT
>NW_027112611.1:67289-68339 GCF_000696795.3 Halyomorpha halys
CCAAATAATTTGATTTATTCAATTTTTATTTCCTCATAAAACAACAATCGATTCTTATCAGGTTTCGATGGTGTGAAATATCGATTTAGTAAAATAGCTGTTTGGAGAAAAATTGTTTATTAAAGACTTTTTTAAAAAATTTTATTGCTCTTTTCTTTCGGGACCAAATCATTTCATTTGTTTCATTCATTCAGACCAAATAATTATTCAATTTTCATTTCATCATAAAACAACAAGCAATTCTTATCAGGTTTTGATGGTGTGAAATATCGATTTAGTAAAATGGCTGTTTGGAGAAAAATTGTTTATTAAATACTTTTTTAAAAAAATTTATTGCTCTTTTCTTTCGGGACCAAATCATTTCATTTGTTTCATTCATTTAGACCAAATAATTTGATTTATTCAATTTTCATTTCCTCATAAAACAACAATCGATTCTTATCAGGTTTCGATGGTGTGAAATATCGATTTAGTAAAATGGCTGTTTGGAGAAAAATATTGGCTACTACAGAAGTTTAAATTTTTTAAAATTTTATCACTTCAAATTTTACTACTTAAATGGAGAAAAATCTTAATAATCTTAAAAGGGCAGAACTTCATCTAATTTTTAAGGGCAAAAGGATAGATTAAAAATACATCGTTTTGTTATTTTAAGATTATCCAATTCAATTATTAGACCATATAATTGTTTAGAATAAGCAATGGCTACAATTAGATATCCAAATAATAATCACTATTTTATTCAAATTGAATGCTTTTACAAAACACTCTGAAATTATTCTGAATATATATAGAGCATCTTCCTTCAAATGATTATATTGAAACAATCTATATCGATTTCAATTTCCAAAGAGGTTGTCTTCTGAGATGATATTAACTATCAAGGAATATCATTTCTTTCAACGCGTAATAAAATATGCATGCTAATGCTAAAAAAAAACAGGAACAAATACCAACAGGAAATTACTGGAAAATCGATGCGTATTCAGGCAGAAAACATCGATTGTTGATTAAATATTCTCTGTGCACAGAAACATTGAAAAATACCTA
>NW_027112611.1:69064-70687 GCF_000696795.3 Halyomorpha halys
AGATGTAGTCCTAAGTAACGGATCTGTTCGACAGGAATAAGTGGGGTATTATTAAAGGATATTGTAGGGGAAGAGGTCATGGATTTACGTCGAAGGGTAAAAGAATGTGTTAACCAGAGAATTTGGACAGAACACTGAATTGAGGAAACTGCATCTGATAGATATATTTCAAGTTATAACATTGCGGCGTATAAGATGAGTGTATAAGGTTGTAGGGCTTAGTAACGAGCGGATCTCTAAAATGTTAATAAACACTGAATTACCGAAGGGGTAGACCGAAACGTAGATGGGAGGATTGCGTTAAGAATGATTCAGTAGATTTAGGTTTGCAGGAGCGTCACTGGACAAATATTTGTAGAGAACAATTAGTGGTATCGGCATAGAACCTTTGGGTTCATTAAGCCTTAATTACTACTAAAGTACTAGGAACCTAAACGTTTTGTAACATTGCCATGATATAAGAATGCGAAATAAAAGATACAATCATTTTAGAGAGTGTCTAACTATACAAGATTAATAGCTAATGAGGTAGCTAACTTGAAAACATTACTTTCAGGAAAAAAGTCATTAATTTCTTCTTTTTTTTTTTTTGTCATTAAGAGATAATAGCATTAATGATCCGACTTGTAAATGCTAGATATATAATCATGCTACACAGTTTTTATGATATGTTCCTCAAACAAGTTATTGAGCTTGATCGATTACATTTCAATTAAAACAAAAAAATCAATAAAAATAGATAGGAAAAATGACTCTTTTAAGAAAATCTGAACGAAAATAATAAATAAAAGGAAGATGTTATATTTTAAATAACTCAAATAGTAAATAAACTATTTATGTGAGTATAGGTTTTGCCCCACTTTGCTTCGCTAGGGCTAAAAAAGATACAAATAGCTAAAATAATGCAACAAAGTAAGATAATAGATTACATGAAATAAAATTAAACTAATAATGATTTAAAATTTGTGAAAATTTTTTTGCAAAAATCAACAAATTAATAAAAATATAATAAAAATGAGATCTATAATGAAAAGTATGAATAAAGAAGCATTAGATAAAAACGTTCTCTTTTCTCTTGGCCTTTATTTTATTCTTATTCCCATTATATTCAGTATTTTAGGTTTAAGGAAGGTGCTATATTTTAAATAACTAAAATAAACTAGTTACTGTGAGCCAACGTTTTGAACCACTTCGTCAGGGCTAAACAAGATACAAAAAATTAAAATAATGCAACAAAGTAAAAGAATAGATAACATGAAATAAAAGTAAACTAAGTTATGGCTAAAACTGATGTAAAATATGTGAAAAGTTATATAAAAATGAAAAAAGTAAATTAAAGATAATAAAAATAATAACAAAAGTATAAATAAAGAAGAATTAGAAATAAAGTACTCTTTTTCTCTTGACCTTTATTTCATTCTTATTTTCCGTCTTTTAGTGTGTACCGTATTTTTTATACATCTCTTTTATTTACCTCTTATTTGTTATTATTTTCCTTTTCATTATATGTTAAATACGTTTTTTTATTTATTAGTTCGTTTTACTTTAGACGTAATTTTTATTTTCAATTTACTTTGTTCATTTTTATACAAATTTTAAATCATTTTTAGCCATATCTTAGTA
>NW_027112611.1:71227-71753 GCF_000696795.3 Halyomorpha halys
TCATGATAGAAAGAAAAAAAAAAAATTATTTTTAGATAAACATTTTTTCGATGACTTGGCAGATTCCTACTAGCCAGGGAAGTATATTTTTAGCTCCGGGGTCTCGTAAGCATTTACTTCTCCTGCTACGTTGTTAATCTGTCCGTAGACTTAGCATATAATTTTTTATTCGAGTGTCTGTCATTTTATTCACACTAATGTCTAATGGATTTTTGAACTTTAACATATTTAGCACGTTTAACATATTGAATATAGATTGGTATTATAACAACGATATAATCACAGGGTTTGTTTTAAGATCTCTCAATAATACTGTAATGCGTAGTTTTTTTTCTCATTAATTAATTAAGTTCAAAAAAATAGAGGAGGGAGAAAGCAGGTTATGTGATATGGAAACAAAGAGGTATGTCTTTAACCGTGCAGGGAATTTTAAGGTTAAGCGGGCTACAATATTTAAAATAAACGAAATTGAAGCTGAACCTCGAGTCACGACTCTGACGAGAGAACAAACCTAAAACGTTACCAG
>NW_027112611.1:72340-73765 GCF_000696795.3 Halyomorpha halys
GGGGTCTCGTAAGCATTTACTACTCCTCCAACGTTGTTAATCTGTCCGCGATCTCTTTGTGTTGTTATAAAAGCGATGATAACCCCCAGCAATTTTTTTTTAACCTATGAAATCAAAAACTACAACAGCATCAAGTCTTAAATTGTCGATTTAAGATTAGACGGGCTCGACGGAGGGAGCTATAGACTCCTGGGTGGTATTGGCATTTTTCTTCTTTCTTTTTTTTTTTCATAGTTATTATTAGAAAAGAAATGAAAGCCTAAGACAATAAAATGGGAGATATAAACTATGAGAAAAAGGGGACCATTAGTAGAGCATACACTGAGGCGGGACCTGGCTTAATTGTCTCGATAATTACCTCCTTGTTTCAACCGCCTCCCTTCATTTTGACTTGTTCATTCCCGATCGAGATATGTTCAACGAAATCAACAATCCAACTATTTGGTGGTCATGAGCAGTATGTATCTTAAATATAAGGCGTGAACCACGGCGATGCAACTTACCACAAATTTCGTAAGGCGTAAAAAAAAAATAATAATAAATATTTTATTTGAGGAAACTCGGGAGGCAATAACATTTTTGTTTTCAAACAAAAGTGTACAGATTTAAAGGACATTTTTAACTTCCCCATCTATAGGCAATTTATTGTAATCACCGTGGAAACTTTTACATAGTTTCGCTAATATAATTTTGATTGTTTTAATGAAAACAATGTATTATTACTAGTCAAAATTTATGAGTCTGCCAAGTATAGGTAAGGGGATTAAAACCTGGTGGCTGTTTCAAAACGTTAAAAAAAAATTATGTTTGGTGTAACCGCCCCTCAAAATTCTTAAAGGCATAGATTAGCTGATCTCTCAGGAGCAAGCGTTCAATGACGAACTATTCAAAAAAAATATAACCATTTCTTAAATCGTGGCTACCAATTGATGACACCTTGAGCTGACAGTTCTATTCGATTAGTTATCGACCTCGACCATAGAGGAGGAACTGGCTGACAATATATTGTTAGTAAGAGCTGCCTTCGCTAGGGGGCGGGAACTGACTCTGAAAGTTCGATTAATATTCTCTCGGAGGATTCGAAGAGGATTCTGGTTCGGAGAGCGAGCTAATATATAAAGCCCCCAAAGCCAATAAACCATTAACAGTAATGCTAGATTAAACGCTCCACGGTCCCGCTTATTAAAACCAGATAGAGAATAAAGAAAAAATGGAAAAGAAACAAAAAGAACACGGCGAGGAGATAGGGAAGATGGCGGTGGGCACGAACGCTGGAGATAATTGCAGACGTGACTGGAGGTAATGGTAGCCTCATATGTCAGCGGCCCTCTTCTAGCTCTGCAGGGACATACCAAACCACCTCCCCGGGTTTATCGGTCTCTATCTTCTCTCCTTCTGCAGGGACATACCAAACCACCTCCCCGG
>NW_027112611.1:74617-77190 GCF_000696795.3 Halyomorpha halys
AGAAAATCCGCTAGGAACTCTCATGCATTTAACAAGACTTTAAATAGAGCTGCTCACAATCCTATATTTATAGCATTTAATATGGTAAAACATTTTACATTTAACACAACATCCTGAATACCCCTAATGTACACAATAATAACTATTATACGTTCTCTACTGACATCTGTCCAGTGACGCCCTTCTAAACTTAAATATACTGAATCAGCCTTAACGCACTCCTCCCATCTACGTTTCGGTCTACTCCTCGGACGTTTACCCGTCGGTTCAGTGTTTATTACCAAGTCCCAAGTTCAAAGCTATAACCTCAATTATGTCATTTGAAAGTTATCACCACCACTCTGATCATAATATCCACCAATAGTCTCATACCAAAATCAACAGTGGCAGGCGCGAATGGTTTGAGGAACACAAATTAAATTTTTTTCATTAGTGCCAACATTTCGGCCAGATTTTCAGTACTTCGTCAGGGCTAAAAAAAAATCTTGTTTTATTAATATTTACTATTTGTAACATTACCCCTTCATCCACTTACTCCTTCAATTAATATTCCAGCTCTAATTATATGGCTTTGGAGGTTATTTAGTGGCATTAAATAAGATTCGTGCATCAAAATTATCGTACTCGTACTATTAAAGCTAATTTATTGGATGACCTAAATTCTGCAAGACAGGAAACACTGCCATCTTTATCAATTAGTGTATTAAGAGATATCTATCATCTTGTGTATAAGTCCCATAACCACCGAATTTTGCATATGGGTTCTAGATGTTAAATTTTGATTTTTTTTTCCCACTAAATAATCTCTCTATTATATAAAAAAGGTTTTTGTAATTACCGTATAATATTTTATGAGGAGATGATTAGGGGAGTGGTAAGTGAAGAACCTAAATAAGAAAAAACTGATTTATAAGTGCCAACGTTTCGGATAGAAATTCAGGTCTTCATCAGGGTTAAGAAAAAAAACAAGAGAACAATCATAATGATTAAATGAAAGTACAGAATAACAAGAAAAATATTACGATAACAGATAATATAGGTACATAAGTAGTAACAGAGTAGATTTACAGGTATCAGAAGAATTTAAGAATAGAAATGTATTAATTTAATTTTTGTTGTTTGCTATAATATAAAAATTGTTTTAAATATAGTTAGATTGTTCATCTTTGTAGTAATTGAGGTAGGAGATTATTGTTATAGTTCTACCTAGTTGTTATCATAGTTAAAGATAACCTTCAGGAAGGTAATTATTCTCCTTGATTTAAAAATATGTAATAGTTGATTATTATAATCAGTATTAATTATTGACAATAATATGTTTAATATTAGCTTAAAGTGACTAATAAAGGAAAGAACACAAATAAGCAAAAACTGATTAATTGGTACCAACGTTTCGGCCAAAATTTCAAGCCTTCATCAGGGCTATAAATTTTTTTAAAAAATTTTAAACTGTATTTTATTATTTTTCTTACTGTCTTTCTCACACACATTATTAAACTATGTGCACCACATCTAATTACTGTTATTTGTATTACTGACTAATCTTAGCTTATCTAACTCTTTTAATTTATTATTCTGCATCAATCATTAATCGGATATAAATTTCTTTATGACTTTTTTTTTTTAAATTACTTCAATTTTAAATAACTTACAGTTAGTACATATATTTACTAAGTTTATTTTCATATCCTTATTTTTATTTATTTGTTCTTCTTTCATTCTCAATTTTAATTAAATTAATGAAAAGGAAGTGTTTCTAGAAACTAATATGAAATCGATGAATGAATACAATCTTCCTTATTTAAATATATTACTTTATTACACAGACAGCGACGTTTCGGGATTATCCCCCATCTTCAGGTTGCTAGAAAACAAATTCACAAATTTAACATATGCTTACAACATTAACCCGAATCACATTATTAAACTATTTACCTGATTCAATTTTTAATATAATATATAATTAACTCTTTATTAGTCACTTTAAGCTAATATTAAACATATTATTGTCAATAATTAATACTGACTACAATAATCAACTATTATACATTTTTAAATAAAGGAGAATAAGCAGATAAGGAGAAAAACCTTCCTGAAGGTTATCTTTAACTATGATAACAACTAGATAGAACTGTAACAATAATCTCCTACTTCTATTACTACCAAGATGAACAATCTAACTACATTTAAAACAATTTATTAAAACAAAAATTTTTATATAATAAGAAACAATAAAAATTAAATTAATACATTCCTATTCTGTAATTATTCACCAGAATAATAAAATATTCTTACGATATGGCCCAGTAAATTTACTCCATTACTACTTATGTACCTACCTATCTTATCTGTTATCATAATATTTTTCTTGTTATACTGTACTTTCATTTAATCATTATGGTTGTTCTCTTGTTTTGTTTCCTAACCCTGATGAAGACTTGAATTTCTATCCGAAACGTTGACGTTAATAAATAAGTTTTTACATATTTGTGATCTTCAATGACTGTACCCTTATCATCTTCTTCTCATATATAACAAATTAACGTTTTAGTTATAATGCGATTTATAGAATC
>NW_027112611.1:77495-80175 GCF_000696795.3 Halyomorpha halys
CATTAATTAGGAAAAGGAATTAAGGTACATGAAGTATGTATGTACAAGTTTTTATCCTTTTTCTACCATAGGTATTTTAAGGTTTAATTAATTTGTACACTGTATGTGCAGAGTCGTCGGCGCCAAGTGCGCGTTGATACTATGTTGAGCGGGGAGGGTCCGCTTTGCTGGTGTATATATACACAAACGACAACGCCATCTAATATATACACAAACGACAACGCCATCTATTGGCAAGGACAGTTATCATTTCACATGTCTCTCAAGCTGTCTCATATCCATCTTGTTTCATGTCTCTCCCCCTCCTTCTCTCTCCCCCCCCGTATAATAATGATATACAACACCATACGTAATTGGGCCTTTCAGTTACTGCTTTGCATATATTGCATACTGGATCTTTTATACGTGCAAGGAATATTGAAATTTAATTACAGGATATAATGAAAGTCCACCTTAAAGTGAAACCATAACGGAGCCACACAAGGGCGTATCCAGGATCAAAACTCGGAGAGGAGGAGGGGGTGCAAGCCATCAATCACCTTGTTATATTTCAGCAAGGAAAAAGCGAATAAAACCAAATATTATAAAAAAAAATTATAAATAACTTCGCAGTGCTTTATTAGTTTGTATTTGTTGAAAAATTTGTTTTATTAAATTAATAAATTTTTATAACTTCGGGGGGGGGGGAGGTACAATGTTATTATTAATATTTACAAATTCCCTACTACGATATTTTTTCATTGTGTCTTATATCGCTTATTTGCGTCATTTTAATGACAATCCTTTGATTTTTTTTTTTTTTTTTATAAAATCGCGATTTAATCTCAAACCATGCATTAAAAAAATTTTTTTTATTATGCCACGTAAAAGAGCAAGCCGTTATTATAGTTTTAGAATGACGTTATTTCGAGATAAGAATGAACTAGCCTTATTTACTCAATGTGAGTGGTTTTTAATTTAATTTTTTTAAAAGTTTTCTTTGATTTAAGAAATTATCAATTATTAATATTACTTATCGCTCTTATCCAGTACCTAATTGCAAAAATACTAGTACAAAAACTTCACGAAAACTGTTTATCCAATTGCCAAACTATGTCAGAACTAGATACATTTGGTTAAAACTGGCTAGAAGGGGTCCAAAATTTTGATTTTTATTATTGAATTTAGTTATATTAAACAGATACATTATTATTATTATGATTTGGTAACATAAATTGGACCCAAACACGGCATTCGTTTTTAGGATCTCAAGAAAGAAAGGTTATAACAGCTGACATTCAGCTTTCAAACAGTCCCTATAACGTAGAAATAAGATAAAATACAGATGAGCTATCTATGATTATATGAAAAATACTCACTAGGTGAAAAAAAAAGTTCTCCAAATAAATGAGTTTCACATTCATTTATTTGTAGAACTTTTTTGTTTAGAATGTTTAGAAGATTATTATTAAAAAATAATATAGGGACATCTTATGTAGATAAATTAAATTTTTATTGATATGGTTGCTTAGCAACACCAATATAGGGGATAGGGGATATTGCAAATTTGTAAATAAATTTAATAAGTTTTGGTAGTAGATTTTAATTTTCTAGAAAAAATTTAAGTTTGAAAATTACACAGCACAACAAAAAAAGATTTTATTTAATTTTAATTTTGTGAATAAAATAATTAAATTCCGATTCTATTCATCGCATTATAACTAAAACGTTAATTTGTTATATATGAGAAGAAGATGAATGGGGTTACAGTCATTGAAGAATACAAATATGTAAAAAACTTATTTATTAACGCCAACATTTCGAATAGAAAATCAGGTCTTTATCAGGGCTAAGAAAAAAAACAAGGGAACAACCATAATGATTAAATGAAAGTACAGAATAACAAGAAATGATTATATGAAGATTATATGAAAAATACTCACTAGGAGAAAAAAAAAGTTCTCCAAATAAATGAATGTGAAACATTTCTTATTTTTATTTCTTCGAAAAATAGTATCTAGGGGTTTGAGAAGATACTAAAAACAAAATCTGCTTTTTCCTAAAAAAAAAATAAAAATGTTAACCTACTTTACCCCAAGCCAAATTAAGTTTTTATAATTTTCTGTAAATATAATGTCGTTTAATGGAATCAATGATATTTTCTTCTTATTCCTCGAAAAGATTCGAATCGATTGGTGGATAATAACTGTGAAAAAAACATATGCTTTCTGGGCTAGAAACCAACAACGCTTAATTTTGATCATAACTTTTTTTAAACTTGAGAATTCGAGGGATTTCATTATCTTTAAACCTTCCCTTGGTAAAAGGGAACCTTTTGAAAAAATAAAAAGAACGTAAATCGGATCAGTAATAAAAAAGTTTATTGTGGACAAAAATTCGATCAAATCTTTTTATATTTATAGACTAGTTGACCCGGCAATGCTTCGCTATTGCTATATTTGAGGATATAAATAGATTCAATGAACCCAATTGATAGTTTATTATAAATTTATGTATTTAGTTAAATTAAACATATAGGTATACTTTATTATTATGATTTAGTGACATAAATTGATCCAATATATGCCATGACATTCGTTTTTAGCATCTCATGAAAGAAAGGTTGAAATAAATGGCATATCAGTTGGTGTCATCGGTATACGCTGTAAATTTGAGGATTATATTTAATGAATAAAATCGA
>NW_027112611.1:81235-84531 GCF_000696795.3 Halyomorpha halys
GACGAAGGTAAAGGTGAATTGATTGGATTTATTTTAATCTTTCAATTACGACACCACTCTTCGAGGGCTATGATGTGGGATTGGAGAGTTTGGGATGCAATCAAAGGGTTAAGAAGTATGCTAAAGTTACAATATATTTATTTCGATTTACAATATTGACTTCTTAATTTAAATAGAATTATTGTTATTCCTAATATATTTGTAATACTGTCCCATATTATCCTCTCAATGTAATGACCGCAGTTTAGAGATCTTTTACCGAGAATGTTTACTTATCAACTAAATAGATAGGTGAGAAAAGCAATTTAATTTAAAACAAAGGAAAGTGACAGAAGAAAAATTGAAACTTAACGTGGTCGCCAAGGATAAATAATTGATTAATAATAATACTGTTAATACGAAAGAAAAGAAGCTGGCATATGACACTACCAAATAGTCAAGCTAACTTTATTTTTGTCTTCCATAATCGCTTCAAAGTCCATGGCACACAGAATTCCACCCCATGCAGTGGGAGCGATGGATGATTGACCAAAATTGGCCTCGCGATCGACTTGGCCACCCCAGGGTGTGTGGTCTTGGCCACCCCTGTCCTGGCTGATCAAATAGTTTACATGAACGGGAGGAGGATCCCCCCTCATGCCAGTCCATGCCATGCCTTTATAGTACACCTCATTTGCTGATTGTATTTATTTGACAGGTGCAATAAAAAATTGTACGGATAAAAAAATATATATTAGCAATTATGTACTGTACTGTGAATATTTTTAATGTGCAACCTTAATACTGGAAGTTTAACTAGATCCAATGTTATCTCCGAAGAATTTTGTAAGGATCCAGTATTGACTGTTACAATATATAAATATTGGGCAAAGGATTCCTTCAGGAGTAAGGTTATGAGGCAAGGTTACTATGAGAAATTACTACAGGATGGTACGCCCTCGGGTGGTGAGATGCCGAGCCTGGATATAGAATATCAAATAAGAAGAGAAGCAGGAGGAGGGAGCGGAGATGGTATCAGGAGAAAGAAGATGGCCGGTTGTGCCCGCGGCGAAGGTCCTCTTCTGCTACAGCTCATAGTTCACCCACCATTCCACCTTCCTATCGATACCTAATTAGAATATCCCTTCCAACTCAATATCGATTAGTAAGATAGCAATGGTAGTGTACATCATCTAAAAAACTAAAACCTAAAGCTGCAGCTACATTTTTGCCAAACTATAGCAAATTCGCGCAAGAGTGTGGATGGTTTATTTGGATCGGCAGGTACATCCTGGCCTGAATTTATCCTATTTGACTAATGAGATAAGTTTTATTCATATATTATTCGAAAACGGCGCTGACGTAGCTTAAATGATGGATGTTCAAAAAATAGATAACTATAAACTATAATGGATTATTAATATATAAGAAGATGGCCAGGGTTGCGGTCAAAAGAGAAACAAAAATAGTTTACAACTATTTATTTTCCGACGTTTCGGCCCACTTTGCAGGGCTTCATCAGAGCTGTTCAAAGCAATCGGTTGAACAGAAAGAAACAATCATTGTTCAACAATCAAAAACTATTTTTGTTTCTCTTTTGACCGCAACCCTGACCATCTTCTTATATATCAATTTTTACGGTCAAATATATATACATATATATAATGGATTATAATTAAGCAGATAAAAAGAAAAATATTTTTTCCAGATTGAAAACAAATTTCAGCAATAATATAGGCGTATAATATACCGATGAAAAACTAAAGATTTTAGCAAAAATAATAAGTGCAAGGTATTTGTTAGAAATTCATAATAAAGGCTCTAATTTCTAGAATATTATCTAAATAATCTAATATATAAAAACTCAATATTTGTTTGCTGTTATTAACAAAATTAAGCTCTTTGGCGCGTAGCTCAAAACATATATATTCTTGTTGTTGTATACCAATCGATGTGTCCTTTCCGGAGGAATAAGGAAAAAAATATTACTTATTTCTATGATATATGATTCGTTATTCACTAAACATTTAAAAAAACATAATCAAGATTTTAGTAGAGTAGGTTTGTTTATAGGAAAAAGCAAATCATATTCGTTTATAGTATCGTCTGAAACTCTCAAATGTTATTTTTGAAAAAATTAGAATTTTTTTTTAATTCCGGCGACATTGTTTATAACTCCGCTTCAGCGAGTCCCCTCCAATCCTTTCAGTGATGCCCCTCCAAACCCAATTCCACTAAATCAGTTTTAACGCAATCCTCCCATCTACGTTTCGGTATACCCCTCCGACGTCAATTTCGTTTTTTCTAGGTTACCGTAGAACCTAAATACCTGTTAAAACGTATTTCCTCCTATCTGAATATCACCGAAATCGCTCGCGTTTCTACAGCTAACCATTTTGTTTTATACGAATTTATTTCAAGACCTAGTTCCGATACCTAGTACAGGATTTTATTAACGTGGTTGTATTTAGTTCTATAGTTTCTTTGTCCTCATACTTTAACCTACATTAACATAATTTAATACCCTTAATAAAGGCAAAATAAATTATGGTCAATCATTTTCATGTATAATATTAAATATTTTAATTGTGTATCATGATAAAGAGGTTGTAAGAAATATTATAGTGAACTAATCGATTTTCTTTTTAGTCCTGGAGAACTGATCTCCTACCTTGGACTACATCTGGGCAAACGACTAACTTGGAATCCTCCTCACACAAGGCTGAAGACAGGAAACTGCACGTCGATTCCGACTATTACAGCACTGAATTTTAAATCCATTACAAAAGACTGATCTACATGACTATAATAAGGCCTATCTGGACAGACGGAGTTGAGCTTTGGGGCTCCACAAAACCACCAAATTCCTCCAGAATCCAATCCTTACATTCTAAAATCTGCAATGCTTCTTACTTTGTCACAAAAAAAATCATCTATAAAGACCTTAATATTCCATATGTAACCGAACTAGCTCGAAACAAACATCAATCCTTCCATTATAAACTCCCTAACCACCCAAACCCACCAGTTTCTAAACTTGCTTCCTCTTCCATTTCTGACGATCCTCCGAGGCGCCTGAAACGAAGATGGGTTCGAGATCTTCTAATTTAGATATTATTAGATTGCTACGAATGGATAGTTTCTGATTATCGTACATTAAATTTATTGGATGTATTTTATTTAAGTACAGTTGTTAATGTCAATAAATAATAAAACAATCTACTCGGAGTCAATGTTATTGTTTATGCAAGGTGAGATATCTATAAGACGAGATACCTAGGACTATGAAGTGGAGGGGGCCCTAACTAAAGGCTAAA
>NW_027112611.1:84581-85542 GCF_000696795.3 Halyomorpha halys
GTCAATCATTTTCATGTATAATATTAAATATTTTATATTTATCATTATAAAGAGGTTGTAAGAAATATTATAGTGAACTAATCGATTTTCCTTTTAGTCCTGGAGAACTGATCTACTACCTTGGACTACATCTGGGCAAACGACTAACTTGGAATCCCCACACAAGGCTGAAGACAGGAAACTGCACGTCGATTCCGACTATTACAGCTCTTAATAGACAAACGGTTTAAATTTTAAATCTATTACAAAAGACTGATCTACATGACTATAATAAGGCCTATCTGGACATACAGAGTTTTGGGGCTCCACTAAGCTTTCAAACTCATTTTCACCCGTATCCAACCCATAAAATCCATAATCCTTCGTAAAATCATAGTAAAGACCTGTACAACATTATAGGAGATTGAAGGGCGGTCGGTAGGTTTACGACGAAGGGTAAAGGTGATTTCTACAAAGGTCTAAACTTCCAATTCATTACAAAATACTGATCTACATGACTGTAATAAGGCCCATCTGGACATACGGAGTTGAGCTTTAGAGCTCCACTAAACCATCGCATTCCTCTCGTATCCAATCCTTACATTCTAAAATCCTCAATGCTTCTTACTTTGTCACAAATAAAATCATCTATAAAGATCTTAATATTCCATATGTAATCGAACCAAACATCAATCCTTTCATTATAAACTCCCTAACCACCCAAACCCACTAGTCTCTAAACTTGCTTCCTCTTCCATTCCTGATGATCCTCCGAGGCGCCTGAAAAGAAGATGGCGAGATCTTCTAATTTAGATGTTATTAGATTGCAACCAATGGATAGTTTCTGATGATCGTACATTAAATTTAATGGATGTATTTTATGTAAGTACAGTTGTTAATGTCAATAACTAATAAAACAATCTCCTCGGAGTCAATGTTATTGTTTATGCAAGGTGAGATATCTATAAGACGAGATACCTAG
>NW_027112611.1:86214-92501 GCF_000696795.3 Halyomorpha halys
CTTTTTAAAAAGCTATATCTCGAGAACTATGGGACGTAAATAGCTCTTTTAGGACTAATATTTCAGCAAAATTACTCTTCTTTAAATAATGTTCTATTAGATTTTCTAGTGTTGTTGGTATTTTTTAAGATATAGAGCTCCGAATGAAAAATTAATGTTTTTTTAAGGTTTTGAAACAGCCGCCATTTTTTATTTCCCCTACCAATACTTGGCAGACTCATCAATTTTGACTATTAATTATACATAGTTTTTATTGAAGTAATAAAAAATTGGGGTGAGATAACTGCCTTTTTTTCTACCCGGCTCTTGTACTATCAGACTTGCGGTCAAAAAGAACAAAAATAGTTAACAACTATTCATTTCCGACTGATTGGAGTAGATGGTCGGGGGGTGCGGTCAGCAATAAAAACCTAAATAAACAAAAAATTATTTATTTATGCCGACGTTTCGACCCGAGTTTCAGGTCTTCATCAGGGCTATAGAACAAAAGAGATGACAGCCATCATTTAGAGAAACATAAAACTGAAAAGAAATAATAAACAAAACAAGTTCTTAAGAACTGTTTGATGAGAATACCTTCCTAATAGTTTTTGTTCCTGTTAATATTTTGGATTTTCTTTCCTAGGTATTTCATTAGAAATAACTATCATAAAACAAAATCAATGAATTTTATAGAAAAGGCAATAAAAAGGTTCCAGTAACATATATTATTGAGAAATAAAAAGGTAATACACTGGATAATGACAATACTAAATTCTTCAGGTTGCAATACAGGCCTAACCTATAAAATAAAAAAAACACTAAAGATAAAATAGGTTAAATGGAAAAGCAGCTGTGAAAGAATATATATTGGAAAGGCATCAAATAAACTGGAACCAGGATAAAACAACATGTCACTAACTGTATGTATGCAAACTCCACAGCATTAGCTAACCATAGCATAACTTTAAACTATAAATTTAACTTTAAAAAACCCATCTTAATAGAGATGACAAAAAGCAGAAGGATCTTAGAAGTAATACACATAATTAAAAATATCAACAATACTGTAAACTATAAATCAGATAAAAAACTTAAATACATACAAAGTATACATAATAAATAGGCTGGTCATCTAAGTAGATAATTAATAAATCAAGAAAGACATTTATAAATAAAATTATCAATAGGGAGGTAGACGAACTGCACACAGGTATTTTGATATGTCCAAAGAGATCATACCTAGAATAATTTAACATTTATCTGTGCTAAAGGGACAGGTGAATGTATCAATAGTGAATGACATTGTTCAAACAATGTTGAGTTATAAATTTAAATTAATGTGACTTTATGACGAAATTTCAAAAAGACTTAACAAATGAAGTAAAATTGATTATAAGGTTTTAATTGTATACATAAAAAATTATTGATAATAGTTAATTAAACTGTTAGGATTGAAGTTATATTAGTACTCGAAATTGGAGAACCCGAAACGTATTATAAAAAATATATAGAATATTGATAATATTCAAAAGAAAGTTTATTGTTATAGTGTATTGTTAATTTTGGAACCTTCTCCAGCATACTTAACACTAGAATTACCTATGGAATTGAGTACTTTTGTTTATGGATTTTGATAGTCAATTATATGTGGTTGTGGACAAGAAAACAATTAAACAAGGAGAACAAGAAAACATTTTTTTAAATATTTAAAATGGTTTGGGGTGTAAGAGTAGAGCGAAATATAAAAAAAATAATCTTTACCGCTACAACCTTGTGCAGTTCTTTGTTAGGAAGTCTGGACCAACGGTTGTCCAAGGGTGTGATTTTGTCAGAGTCACACTAGACCGTTAGATTTTTTCCAATTAAAGATACCAAATATTCATAAACACCCGATGTATGAGGCTGGGTGGACCCACAGGGTTGACTTTCGGCTATAGTATCAGAATAAATATTTATCTGTCGCAGACGTATTCGAACCCAAGTTCTTAGATTTAGTGCCTTACCATTGAGCCACCCTGATCCCAAATTATTTTTTGTAATTTTAATTTCATTATAACTAATTAATTTCATTTTATTTATTAAAAAAAACTCTTTTTTTTAGAATTGTTTATAGTAACTTTTTATAGAAAACTCCTCAAATGTAGATATAAATGTGTATTCTTACAAAACATAACCACTGGTCCTAAACATTTAACTGGCCATCTAAACCTTTCTCCCAAATATCGTAAAATGGTTCTTAATAAAGTTATTATATTATTTGTATATTATTAAATTTAATTAGTATAAAAGAAATGCATAATATAATGTTACAATATCATTATAAGAATATAAGTTAGTAATTATAGATTTGAAGGAGTCACTAATGCACGAGGTCTAATCGAATAAATATAGATCTGTGCCATATTAATTATAGCTTAGAGCTAATAATTGGCGGTTGAGTTTGTTATCATTGTATACATGGCCTCCTATATTGTTATTGTCTCATCTCGTATAATTATAATTATATCCTATTATTATGACCTTATTATTAAATGTAGAGTGTTTTCCGCTCGTGTGATCCCGCTCTGTGAAGTAGCGTGTTCCCTCCATGTCCCTTTGTCCAACATTCTATTCCGATCTATTGATCTACTGTGATCTCTTTGGAATTGCTCACAGTCATCCTGAACGATGACTCCACTATGGCACGGTAGTTTCAATCATTGTAAGTTGCTGCTACCCTACTTTCTTTAGTTTCGGTTAAATCAAATTTTTTTTGTCGTTAGTTTAACTTTTCTTAAATGTACTTGGTGGAAATGAGGTTAATTACAGCAGTTAATTTTGTATGTAAGCGAAATATTTTTTTTTAAAAAAATGCAATTTAACTAGTTACACATTATTATAAAAAATAATAATACTAAACGATATAAATAAAGGAAATACTGAATTAATGACAATTATTTTAAATTATCATAAAGGGTTTACAGTAGCCTGTAAATTCGATGCGAGAAGATGATTGGAGGCGCGGACAGTAATGATACACAAATAAGTAAAACTTATTTTTTTGACTATTTGAAGTTTCTGGGCGAATATATAAGAACAATGTTTTACCGCCGACCGTCATTATAGTTGATAAGGTTAATATATTATGACTGTTTACTGTCAAGGCGTAAATATATGACGATCAAAGGTGAAAATTAAAGTGACTGTTAATCCACTGATATTACTTGTACTTCTTAGTAAAACTATCATGGCAGAGAAAGCTGTTATTACTGTAACTTTCAAATAGTTACACCAAATTAGTGGCTAACACCTTTGCCGCAATGTCGGAATCAATACAATAGTTCATTGTCAAGGCGTATACATGCGATAGCTAACGTGACAGTTGCTTCACTGATATTACTAGTACTATCCACTATCACGCCAGAGCTAGTGCGACAGTACAATTATGACTGTAATAACCTTACATTTACAGTTCTAACGAGTTTCCAAGAGCTAGTAAAGTGGTGGATATTTGTCGGATAAAACGGGTATTTTCAAGGTGATAAGTATCAACATCGCCGCTCTGTCATTCCATAACGTTAATTCGATATTTATAATAATTTTAATTACCATAATTATTTATTATATAATTAATTTGAGGTTTGTTAATTACCTATTGTAATGCACATTGTCATTTATATCCTTACTGTTTGGCTACTGTTATTTTTGTTATATATATTTGACACAACATTTTACTGTAAAAATAGACATTTAGTGAAAAGTTCGAATTCAAAAGACTTGGAGAAAAAATTACAATATTGCATAATATAATTGGGAAAAATAATATAATTTATTATAGTTGGTAAATCCCATAAAAATTGTTGGGAAATTTTAATATATTGATATTTATTTGGCAACTTAGTAAATAACGTAGAAATATTTTGTTTCAACTAACTTTAGCAGTTTATTTTTTATTTTGCATAGCACATTTATAAATACATTATATGACTGGGTAATTAAATTAACAAATGTTTGATAAAAAGTCTTGAACGAAAGTTGAATTTATTGGTTATGTTGTTATATTTTTATCATTAACAACCTACAAAAGCATTCTATTGCGGTATTTGGTCGATGATTGCTTACTAAAGACATATAAGTTAGATTCTGTGTTGTATTCTTAAACGATCGAGCAATCTCTTTTCTGAAATTACAATGCTTAATAGTTAATTTGCAACATTTTTTAAAAATTTAAAAAAAAAAACTTAAAAAGAGCACGCTCTAAGGTGTAAGGTGACAATTTGTAAACAATTCATTAGGTCGATAGTTCTATCGATGTCTGACAACAGCTATTGATAAATCGATTGGAACATCCATCACTGCTACCATACGGTTTTATTGTCAGCTGAATACGATCCGTGTGTCTAGCCATATTGCCCACCTGTATATGCATTAGTAATGAAAATTTTCTTTTTTTTTTAACAGTTTCTTAAACTCGAATCAGACTCTAGGATAATGATTTGTTGTAGACTGTCAACCAATTATGACTCAGAATGACGGCCATAGAGGGCTATGAGATAGGTAACCATAACACGGGCTGTTGTGAGGACAAGGGTACACACACACACTCAATCGAAGAGGCATACAGACGGAGGGGCGGACCCTGAATTATTCATAACCACGCCCACTGTTTGTGTCCATAGCAACTGGCCATTCATAATTCCCATTGATGGTCCTGATATGACAGCATTCGAATGCCACTCGCTTTTCAGTTCAGCAGATCTGGCGCTGCACTTCTGAGGATACGGCCAACTAAAAGCTCGTTTTTAATACAAGTAAACATTTTTCTTGAGCTTTTATATTTTGAATTCTGGAATTAATGGATCAGGTGTGAAGTTTCTGGAATAGGATAAATAGCCGCTTGGTTGTAAAATGATTCCTATGTTCTAGCACAATCCATATCAATCCATGAGAATGCAATACAAAATATCAAATTGTTTAATTTCAAATTTAACGTAAAGGTCAAGTTACGTGTCAAAAAGGTGTTCTTAATTTTAATATTGTAAACTGTTTTGGAACGTAGCAAAGAAGTGCTGTGGGATGTTCGCAGGCGGCCCATTCGATATCGCCCACACAGCAATTATCCATTAATATGATGCTAATACAGGTACCACAGGATGTATACCCTCATCCCAGCAGATGGCTCTCAAAACAACTGCCGACTATATCTATAATAAATTAAAAATTTTCTTTTATCGATATAGGATGTTTCATCTCCTAAAATGATAAGAAAAACTCAAGATCTTTATCATTAATTAATCATATTAATGATTATACTTTCCGTTCAATAATGCATTGATCAATTGTAGATATGAATTGAGGTTACATAAAAGAAAGTTATTGTCATTCAGATAGTAATATAAAACTAACCAGAGAACTTTTCCCTAACTCAACCATCATCAAAGAACTAATATTTATTATAATAACATAATATATAGCAAAATAAAATTTAGATAACAATTTTTTGTTATGACGACACATACCTCTGAATTTATGCATGCAATCAGTTGATACATGAATGTTTTGTGGTTTTTTTTAAACTGAATTACTGAATAAGGACTCTAGAAAGATATTTTATTAAAAACATTTAAACAACGTGAAATAATCCAAAACAATGTAAAAAAAAATCTTTTGAATATGTAAAAAAGGTGTGTAAAATATGTAATAATATATAATATTTAAAAAAATAAATTTGATAATGAAATATTATTAAAGCAGTATAAAAATGCTTAAAGGCGGCTGAAACAGAACGATTGTAACTGGTGGAAGCTAGATAGTACTAAACACGGTTCGCGACAGTCCTAGGTAAAAGGGAGGTGCTAGAGTTCTTACCACCACACCCCGTGGTGGTCTTACCTGACTTTTGTACAACATGCCACAATCTCACAAGAGGGGATCATAACACAGGCAATCCTTAGACGGCAATTCTTCCTGGCCAACTCGCCCAACAACACCACCGATTTAGCGGCAGTTCTATATCACTTTAGTAACATTTACATGAAACGGGTTAAAAAGTTTACATAGGCGCGAATAGATATAGCACATCTCAAATCAACAGATAACTCGAGATAATTAGAGATAATATATTGCTCCAAGACAGTTCAACACATAGTAATAGTAATTTTCCACCAATCCTATTGGTGCAAAGGGCAACCATTTGGACTTATTGGAATTAAGCTTCATCCCTAGATTAAACTACTAAACTCCATTACTTTAGCGCACTTGCTCAGCCTCCACTGGCTCATTACCAGAGATGCGGCGAGAGGGATGCGCTGGGATCTTATGAGCTC
>NW_027112611.1:92846-93526 GCF_000696795.3 Halyomorpha halys
TTGCCAATTTGGCCAGAACCAGATATCAATGCTCCCATAATTAACCCCCTAACCTTCCAAACCCACTAGTTTCTAAGCTCGCTTCTTCTATTCCTGATAATCCTCCAAGGCACCTGAAAATAAGATAGCCTCGAGATCTTCTAATGTAGAAATTTTATAGGATTGCTATCAGTGAGTAATGTCTCCACACGTCAGAATCATGTACAGTTTTAAATTTCAAGAAATTAATAAAAATATTTTTTATATGCCTTTTTTCTTTTTAGTTTTTGTTCTAATTAACTTAAAAATAAAATTTAAGAACAATAATGGAGCGCGAAAGTACCGAGGGAAGTGGAGGCAGATCCAGCCGTCGCGTGCGCTCCATTTCCGTGACCTTGTTCGATAGCGGCCCCTGGTCAGCCCCCCCTCCCTTAGAATGCCAGTGGCCCCACTAATCTCTAAACATACCTAACTTAATCTGTAAACAAATCTCCAACTTCACCTCCTTATATTATATGTACCATAAACATGGAAAGTTAGTCCTTGCTCTGTTGTGGTAAGCCGATGGTTCCTGTATTGATCGAAAAACCTTCCTGCAATGAGGGACTATAACATTTAAAAATATTAGAAAAACACACTAACGGTATTAAAAATAATTACAATCCCTTTATCTGAATATGTAAAAATTTACCTATTACGAT
>NW_027112611.1:94204-98908 GCF_000696795.3 Halyomorpha halys
GTCTAGACTGTGTACATTTAATGGAGCAGAGTTCCATTCTAACGAATGTCTGTGTAAATATTCATTATATTAAATATCAAATCACCTTTACTCTTCCTCGTAAATCTACCGACGTCCCTAAAGTATCCATTAATAATTCTGATTTAATCCCCGTCAAACAGACCTGCAACCATGGACTACATTTGGACAAACAACTAACTTGAAATCCTCATACAAGCTGAAAAGAGAGGAAACTGCACATTGATTCCGACTATTAAAGCACTTACTAGACAAACGGTCTAAGCTTCCAACCCATTACAAAAGACTGATCTACATGACTATTATAAGGCCTATCTGGACATACGGAGTTGAGCTTTGAGGTCCACTAAACCATCAAATTCCTCTCGAATCCAATCCTTACAGTCCAAAATCCTTCGTAAAATCCTTAATGCTCCTTATTTTGTCACAAATTAAGCCATCCATCAGGACCTCAATGTCCCATATGTTGCCGATTTTGCCAGAACCAGATACCATTCCTTCCATGATAAACTTCCCAACCACCCAAATCCACTTGTTTCTAACTTGGCTTCTACTTCATTACCTAATAATCCTCCTAGGCGTCTGAAAAGAAGATGGCCTCGAGATCTTCTCCTCTAGAAATGTTATTGGAGTTCTATCAATGGGTAGATTCTCCACATGAGCTTTGGGGCTCCACTTAACCTTCGAATTCCTCTCGTATCCAATCCTTACGATCCAAAATTCTTCGTAAAATGCTCAATGCTCTATACTTTATCGTAAATAAAATCATCCATAAAGACCTTATACTAATTATGATAACGGAAATAAAGTATTACGTAAAATATTCTAATCGAAAAAGGAAGAGCGGAAGAATTTAGAAGGCGACACAACGCTGGAAAGGAATTTCATCCGGTAAATATAATTCAGGTTATGAAATGAGCATGTAATGTTGTGATACTTAAAATTATAATAAACACTTAACTAACGGGTAAACGTTCGAGGTGTATACCGAAACGTAGATGGGAGGATTGCGTTAAAATTTAGTAGATTTGAGTTTATAGGGGCGTCACTGGAAAGATGTATGTAGAAAACGTATAATAGTTATTATTGTGTACATTAGGGGTATTGAAGATGTTGTGTTAAATGTAAAATGTTTTACCATATTAAATGCTATAAATATAGGATTGTGAGCAGCCCTATTTAAAGTCGTTAAATGCATGAGAGCTCCTAGCGGATTTTCTGAGCAACTTGTTTTATAACCTTTCCGATTGGTGGTATCGTCATCGAACCTTCGGGTTCACTAAGCTCTTATAGTAATAATTATAATTATAATTATTATCCATTGTCCATATAATCTAATGCCTAAATAGTTTCCCTAAAAATAGAAAATTTCATAGACGACTTTAAAAAAAGACCTGCATTGAAATCCTCAACAAATTGAGCAGCTTCCATCTACTCAGGAGCCGCCATTAAAAGGAATTAAGACATAAATACCCAGCGATAGTGATTATCAATTAGCGGTACAGCTCGGGCCGGAACAAAAGAAATGGTTTATTCATCAGCGGCCTCTTGTATCTGCCATTCCCATCTCCAGCCACAATGCCTTCTATATCACTCTTTGTTATGGGGGAGTCTCATCTGCGCAGACTTTGGACTCTGATCGACTTACGAAGATCAACTATGAAATATCGCCACCTGATCTTCTGAGAGGTAAAATATCATTTTCTTTGTTGTCGGATTTCAATATCCATGATACATTTCTCAACACTAACACATAAAACGTTATCTAAAGCACTGTTAGAATGTATCAGTGAGAGTAAGAACGATAAACGTGTCATAATAACAGTTCATTTAAAACTAATAACCTGTTATCCGAAACCAATGACAACTATTTATTTCGTTCCTCAGTTCGCCATCAGAGTCGCTGTAAGTTAGGTTTTTCGCTAAAATGGTTATACGAACACAGTGAAGGTAACGTTTTGTATTGTAGGGGTATTCTTGATCTTTAGTTTAACATGTTAAAGCGTGTTAAATGAAAAAACTCATGTTAAATGGAAAAATATTTCCTCTTTATACTATGTTTAACCACTACAACATATAACATGGTTGATAGTCTGTTACTAGGTCTGTTAAATGAAGAATGACGTCACGCAACAGACCAGCTGAGCTCGTCACTATTTTATTTGTTGTTGTGTTAGGTTACTTGCTCGTAGTTTGGGTTTTGATTGTGTTAGTATTGTTTTGGATGTTTTTATAACAAATAAAGCAATGGATGACAATAATAATAATGTAATGACAGTTGTCAGTTAGCTCATCTTGTTTCCCTTCTTCACAAGTCACTCAGATCAACAATGCACTCAGTAGCTAAACTTTTACACAAATTCCACTTTTCACTCAATTTAGGCATGTTGTAATAAACTACTTTAGTGAAAACTTATAAATAAACAA
This sequence comes from Halyomorpha halys, assembly GCF_000696795.3. Classification (NCBI taxonomy): domain Eukaryota; kingdom Metazoa; phylum Arthropoda; class Insecta; order Hemiptera; family Pentatomidae; genus Halyomorpha; species Halyomorpha halys. The sequence goes on from NW_027112611.1 coordinate 96,650, forward strand.
TAACATGAAGTTTTGGAAGGAAAGGTTATAAAACAAGTTGCTCAAAAATCCGCTAGGAGCTCTTATGCATTTAACATTTAGTATGACTTTACATAGAGCTGCTCACAATGCTCTACTTATAACATCTAACATGGTAAACATTTTACATTTAACACAACATCATGAATACCCCTTGTAAACTAACAACCGCCTTTAGTTCTTATTTTTGTAGATTTTGACAGTGCTTATAATTGAACGGCTAATCAACTATTTCTGTTCCATTTTTTCTATCGCATTATAACACTTTAAATTTCATATCCGTTGTTAAAATGGTCAAGAACAGCACAAGGTGTGACATTTGGGACTATTTTACAAAAAAAGATCATGGAATCATTTTGAGTATTTATTTCAAATAATTGACAGAAAATAATAGTTCATTTAAAATAATGTTAGCAAATATTTTTTCTTAGAACAGAATTAAGATTTTTGAAATAACCAATTATAGAAATAATATATTTGGAAATCGAAAAATTTCTGACTCAATTCATGATACATTTCGTTGTTTACATATCGATTATTTTTATGTATTATTAATTAACAATGGGAACGAAAATTAATAGAATGGTATTCTCACGTTCATGGGTGTAACCAAGGGGGCAAGAGGGGGCAACTGCCCCCCTTAGAAATAAAAAAAAATATTAATTTAATAAATTTCTGTTTCAAGCAAATATTGATTTCAATAACTGACAAAGCAATACAATTATTTATGATTTTTGTTTTATTTTCTTTTTTGTGGTAAAATTTCACAAGCTGATTGACTATGGCTCGCCCCCTCTAGTTTTGATCTTTGGAACGCCCTTGCTCTGATTCATTTTATTCATTCGTTTTATTAACTAATTATTCTTTAACAGTTCTTTGGAAGCGTTTTTTTTTTTTTTTTTTTTTGTAAACGAACAGTTCACTAACGATTGGTGAAAGTAGCAGCAACGGCCACCAATATCAGATTGTACTGATACAGCTGTCGGCCTATGCTGTATATATCACAAAATGCAGAAACAAAACAGACGTTTATTAAATATGTATTTATTAAAAGGTGTTAGCACATCATAAATCAGACGATGAATAAAGATCTCGCTTTCCCCAAGGAGGTATGATAATTGAGGAGTGAATATGTATAAGGCGGCGACTTATTGTTGGGGTCAACGCATCTTACATTCTTTACCTCATCAACCAGCACATTTTGCTCTTTACGAACTAAATAACCTATTTACTAAGAAGGTAATATACATTAATCCACAGTATGAGCTAGATATTAGAACTAGTACAAAACCTGTCTATGGTTCAACCAAGTTCATATTTCTTTAAATATATTAGTACAAGAGACGGGGTAAGGCAGTTATTTCACCCCAATTTTTGATTACTTTAATGAAAACTATGAATAATTAATAGTACAATTTGATGGATCGGCCAAGTATAGGTGGGGAGAATAAAAAAAAAATATTTGGTTTTTCCAAATAAAAATTAATTTTTCATTAGGAGCTCTGTAAGTTTAAAACTACCAACAACCCTAGAGACAGTAAGAGAGAATCATTTAAAGTAGAATAAATTTGCTAAAATATGTGCCCTAATAGAGCGATACAAGTTCAATAGTTTTCGAGAAATAGCTTTAAGACACTTAAAAAAGGCTATCCATGCCGCTTTTAACCTAAAACAATAATAAAAACAGTACTTTTCTGTTGTGAAGAATACTTCAGATACATCAATATGTAAGAGGTAGAACGAATTGTAAAGGAGTACATAAGAGAAGATTCGATGAGGTCCAAAACAAGCGAGAGGATAGCTGAAGGGGAGGTTAACAAGGATCATCAAAAGTACATTAGCGTTCAGTGAGGAGGCATTCAATCTAGCCAACCAGCAATCGATTAGTGTGCCAACATCTGCATCTTCCACCCTTACCTTCCATCTCGTTGTAGCTCTTGATGACCCTCGTTCATCATCTGCTAACCATCTCCTCCCCACCTTCCGTTCTAATCTTCTACCATTTTTAATTCATTAGGATACAATTGTTTTGTTCCACATGGCGTCCGGAAAGGTCCAGAAAACAAATAAGTTAAATGATTAATTTATTAAAAAACAATGTGCGCATTATGGAAAATTATTTACCAAATGTAATGTTACCTAAATGTCGTAAAAAAAGAAGAATTATTTTTTGAAAGACTGTTGATCGACCGTGTGTAATATGTAATAGGAAGATGGTGTTGGTGCGGTCGAAGTTGTTCT
>NW_027112611.1:99000-104600 GCF_000696795.3 Halyomorpha halys
GTGTATACTAATTTTTTGTAGTGAATGGGAAGTTTAGAGCGTTTGTCAAGTAAGTGTTGTAGCAATCGGAATCTACGAGCAGTTTCTTGTAGTTTTAAGTCTTGTGTGTGGATATGTCAGAAGTTAGTGAATTTATATCTCAAAAACCATTCGACGTGCAGATGTCTATTAGCACTCAAATTAAAACTAGTTTAATTTAGTATAGTTTATAATGTTTATTCTCGTAGGATTAGTAGTTTTCATGGTATTCAACAAATTAAATTCACAAAATGTTGATTTCTAGTTGTTCGGATGAAAAATTTGATTTATTAAAAAATATATCTCAACAACCATTCGATGTACAGATGCCTATTAGCACTCCAATTTAAGCTGATATAATTTACTATATAGTATTTTATAATTTATAATCTTAATTTTTTTTTTTTTTTTCTTGAGACTGGTAACTTTTTAATAAATAAATCACCTATAAGTTGTGATAAAAGTTTTAGAAATAGTGTCTGCTGATGAATGATTTTGACTTTGTTTTAAGTGATATTTGACTAATTAGATATTGTTGTTTTGACCTGGGCAGAATAGCCTGCATGAAGTTAGAGTTGTTTAAATTATATGGTTTCAAAGTTGTATAAAGCAGATTATCCCTGAAGATGGCCGGATTGGCCGAAACGTCGGACTTATAAGAGAAATAAAGGGTTTTGAGACTATAATGGATAAAATTTGAATTATTTATTAAAAAGTATTTTATAATGTTTATCTTCGTAAAAGTAGTAGTTTTCTACATAGTAAATTCACAAAATGTTGATTTATAATTGTTCGAAAAAAAAAAAAATTTGATTTATGAAAAAATATATCTCAGCAACCCAGTACTTAATCTTAAAAACGTTTTGCGTACAGATGTTTATTAGCACTCGTATTAAATGTTACTATATGCACTATAAAGTAGTTTAAGACGTTTGTCTTCGTAGGAATAGTAGTTTTTATGATATTTTCTAAAATTGTATCTGAACAATAAGAAATTAACAATTTGTTTTCAAAACTGTGAAATAGATTTCGCAAAATAAATTCACTAACTACTGATTTTTCAATGCATTCTAATGAAATGTAGCAATTTAAAAAGCTTTACCATGCAAACTATTGAACATAAATATGATACTACTGATACAGAATGCTGGCAACTACGAGTGCGTAGTGAGGAGAAAAAGGAGGCGATATGTGTACGCAGTGAGACGTTAAGAAGTTCTCTGTCTATTTTTCAGTATAAAAACAAAAGAAAAACATATGCCTTTTTAAACAATAAAAACATATATTATACAGTCGATTTTCATTTCGTTAAACGATGTGTTGGCCGCAACAGGGTGAAATAACTGCCATTTACCTCCTCATGGGCTCTTGTAGTATGTTTATATATGACTATCTATGAGTCGAATTCATTCATATCAAGAATTTTCTCTAGATCCAATGAGAAAACCTGGTTTTGTACAATAATGGTAATTAAAAAGAAAAGAAAACTGTACATTAGGTCCAAGGAACTCGCACAGTAAACCTTTTTTAGTTACCTAAGTACCTAGGTAAGTAACCTTTAGATGACACAGTATCATCAGTAAACGGCTTATCAAACAAGGGTGTACCTAGGATCAAAGGAGGGGGGGGGGAGACAAGCCATGGAGCCTCAGGCTGACATTTCAGCACGAAAAGCTAAAGAAACAAAAATGTTAAGAAAATTATATATTGGAATATTATAGTAGTGCTTTATTAGGCATTATAATTATTTACTTGAAACAATTTTTTTATTAAAGGGAAGATGGTCCAGGTCAAGTAAAAACTCAAATAGTGATGAACTATTTTTATTGAGCCAACGTTTCGCCCCACGTTGCAGGGCTTCGTCAGGGCTGTTTGATTAAAGTCAAAGCCAGAGTGACAATTTTTAAATTAATAATTTATTTTTCATTTCTAGTACGGCCATGTATCTAACACTAAAATATTTAATTAATGTCTAATAAATAGTCTCTTCAGCTTTATATAATTGTACAGATTATAGTGACTATATATATAATAATAATATAGTGACTGTATTATTATATATATATTATAAACCACGTGTATGTGTCCAGTAAAGACACTTAAAAAAGGCTATTCATGCCGCTTTTAACCTAAAACAATAATAAAAACAGTACTTTTCTGTTGTGAAGAATACTTCAGATACATCAATATGTAAGAGGTAGAACGAATTGTAAAGGAGTACATAAGAGAAGATTCGATGAGGTCCAAAACAAGCGAGAGGATAGCTGAAGGGGAGGTTAACAAGGATCATCAAAAGTACATTAGCGTTCAGTGAGGAGGCATTCAATCTAGCCAACCAGCAATCGATTAGTGTGCCAACATCTGCATCTTCCACCCTTACCTTCCATCTCGTTGTAGCTCTTGATGACCCTCGTTCATCATCTGCTAACCATCTCCTCCCCACCTTCCGTTCTAATCTTCTACCATTTTTAATTCATTAGGATACAATTGTTTTGTTCCACATGGCGTCCGGAAAGGTCCAGAAAACAAATAAGTTAAGTTATTAATTTATTAAAAAACAATGTGCGCATTATGGAAAATTATTTACCAAATGTAATGTTACCTAAATGTCGTAAAAAAAGAAGAATTATTTTTTGAAAGACTGTTGATCGACCGTGTGTAATATGTAATAGGAAGATGGTGTTGGTGCGGTCGAAGTTGTTCTTGTTTATAATAAAAACCGTTGCCGACGTTCTACATGTTTGCCTCTTAGGAACACACAAGCGTCTAGATACCAAAGTAGGCAAGTGGAACCGTCATATTGCCGCCCACCATCATGCTTAGTGCCGGCATATTTCTTAAATATTCGAAGAAAAATAATACTCATATAAAAGAAAGATGGTCCGGGTGAGGTTAAATATCCCAAAAATAATAATTAAACTATTTAATGTTATTCAACGTTTCGTCTCACGTTGGAGGGCTTCATCACGGCTAAAAAAGATACGAACACTAATTAAGTTAACAAATTAAGAAAATAGTTAGTTTACTTTTATTTAATGTTATCTATTTAACTTTTTCTTAATCATCCATCAGGACCTCAATGTCCCCTATGTTGCCGATTTGGCCAGATCCAGATACCAATCCTTCCTTAATAAACTTCCCAACCACCCAAACCAACTCGTTTCTAAACTGGCTTCTCCTTCACTACCTAATAATCCTCCTAGGTGTCTGAAAAGAAGATGGCCTCGAGATCTCCTTTAGACGTGTTTTTGGAGTTCTATCAATGGGTAGATTCTCCACATGTTTGTATCATGTCATAATATCACTTACAGCAAATTTACTTGATGTGTATATATGTAAACAGTTGTAAATAACAATAAATAAATTATAAAAAAAAAAGTCTTACTTTGTTGACTTATATTAGTATTTTCATCATTTTTAGCCTTGGTGAAGCTCTGCAACTTGGGGCGAAACGTTAGCAAACGCTAAATAGTTTAATTACTATCTGAGTCTTTTCTTTGACCACACCCAGACTTATTATTATCTTCTTTTATATGAGAATTATTTTTCTTTGAATATCTAAGAAATACGTAGGCGCTAGGCATTTGGCGAGCGGCATTATGCCGATTCTACGTTTGTCACTTGCCACATATTTAAAATACCTATAACAATAACAAAAATCGTTATCCAGACGCTTGGGTTTTCCAGAGAGGCATGCTTGTCTGACATAACGTCGCACTTATGTCCGGTATTACCTTCGATTAACACAATTTTCATTTTAAAAAATAACAAAATAAATGTAAGGGAAATTAAAGGAAACGTATAAAGAATATATTAAAAAATTAGGTGGTAGGTAAAAAAAAAATCATAAGAATGGCACTAGATAACATATAGATTCAACTTCTACATTATAGAATTTTTTCAGTTAATTTAATTCATGCCGCATATAATATTTGTATGCATGTATATACGTGCTATGTTAAATCAAGAACAGATCTTCAAATTTAAATGAAAAAAATTGAAAGAATGTATTTATACCCTGTTGATAGGAGCGATGTTAGTAATCTGTACCTCTTAGTGGTAGCTATGGTGATTATCAGTAACATTTAAGAGAGATATATTTGTTATAAATTCCTATGCATATATATATATTTGTTATGCATTATTTTTTTTTTTTTTTTTGTAGCTCAGTGAGCTGTTTCGTGAAAATTGTCGATAGACCAGACTAAGCAAACCTTTTTTTTAAATACAAAATTATCTAATGATAACAATAACTCTTTACAGTTTTATTCCATGTCTATATGTATTTTACATTTTTGTAACGTTTCGGCCTATACTTTATTCAACATATTAAACATATTGTGTTGCAGGCCTACCTACTACGCCATAACCACTGATGAAGACCTGAAACTCAGGTCGAAACGTCGGCATAAAATAAACTAATATGATTTTGTTTATTTATGTTGTTATTTGCTGACCGCACCCTCCCGACAAACTTCTCCCATCATTAATCTACGGTCATTTATCTACACCTCATCAACATATTAAAATATATTTTTAAGCATACAACTCCTAGAAACATTTGTGAAAAAATTATTAATTGAGGTCTTTTTCTCGGGGCTTTTATATTAGGTTTTATTATAGGTTTTATTATAGGAATATTTTAAAATAAATTTAAAATATAAAGTCTAACACTTAAGGTTAGGGAAATTTTTTAATAAATTAAAAGACGAAGAGCATAAACGCCTTTTGATTCATGTCCCATTTTTATTAGTTTGAGATTTTTTTTATTCGATTTCTACAAATCTAGAAACGAAACATTTCAAACAGTAAAGGCGAGTAGATAATTCATCTGGGTAATTTAAAAATAACAATAGACTAATTGGTTAGTTATATTTTTTTCCACCCGGTTACAATACTCCCCTATTAGTGGTAGGAAAGTTAAAAAACAAAACAAATAAAAATATCCCTGTATCAATACATTTTAAAAAAGTAATTTTTACTACATTGAAATGGCGTCGAAATTTCGAATCTTGTTAACCTTTTTTCTGAGGTTAACTTTCACTTTTGAAAGGTTAAACTTCTAAAGGCGATGTCGGATTCTTTTGTAACCTTGAATGAGTTTCCAACTCAACAAGAACCACATTGGAAAACAAGCTGAATATTAATTTTAGGGTGTAATTATAGTCTGTATGTTTTCCATTAGATCCTTAAAGTAATCCGTATGCATTAAATATCTATTTTATTCTATTTCTTATTTTGTCTTTAATTTTTTATAACTACATTTGTCTTTTAGACCGTGACAGTAAAGAAGTGGAGATACTAGACCAGAGATGACCGAACTAGGTGCGTTGCATCTTGGCACTTAGATATATTCTTATATCATCATTTGACCTGTGAGTCAAACCTGTACTCTTTATTTGTCGTGGCTATGGGATAATATGTAACTTAATGATACAACATTTAAGAGAGAAGGATTTGTTAAGCGTAGAAGCATTATATTCTTTGTCATGGGGCAGTAAATTCTAAGGGATCCATCGTGTTGTAGATTATTTATTATACAAAATTATATAATGATAACAACACCTTGTCATAGTTTTATT
>NW_027112611.1:110965-111696 GCF_000696795.3 Halyomorpha halys
CGTGTGTTGTCACTCTGCCCAAACCCCTTTTTATTTTAAGTGATACGTTCAGTCTAATCGTAAGTTATATATATAATAATAATAATGTATTTATTTGTTTATGGGACAACCTCAGTACAAATAGAGTTAGCCTGTGAAATACATGATAATAATCAATTGTACTTTTACAAAAATGATGAGTTACAGATCGTTTATATAAAATTATAACAAACAATATACCCAAGCTGGACTATCTACATTCGTTAGAATAAAACAGTAAAACAAAATCATCACTTCATATTTAATAATATTAAAAAACAAAAACAAAAACTATAACTCCTTTTGGGACGATAGGTGTCCAGCTCTAAGCAAAAGGTTTTGTGTTACATATATAAAAAACAGTTTAAGGTCAAATCGGGTACAGACGGAAATTCAGACAACTGATTTCGGCTAATATTGCTTAGCTTCGACATGTATCGGATTCGATTCTCATAATACGCGACGCAATTTATCAAAAAATGAAAACAATCCTCCAGGGCCGTTCCATCACAAGCTGGAGTAATTGCATATTTACTGGAAAGTCGTAGTTAGGCAATTATTCTCAAGTGAGTTATAGGGCAACTGATTTTTAGGTAGCTTTGAGGAGCATCCGTTTTAATGAAGAACCAACCGTAGCACGGAGTTTAATTCTATGTGTACTTCACATATTTGTAACGTTTTGGTCTACGATATTCCCCATTTTCTTGTTCATC
>NW_027112611.1:111746-112427 GCF_000696795.3 Halyomorpha halys
GTTTATAATAAAAACCGTTGCCGACGTTCTACATGTTTGCCTCTCAGGAACACACAAGCGTCTAGATACCAAAGTTTGCTATTTTCATAGCTATTTCGAATTTGCGGCAAGTGACCAACATGTGGAGCCGCCATAATGCCACTCACCATTATGCTTAGCGCCCGCGTATTTCTTAGATATTCGAAGAAAAATAATACTCATTTAAAAGAAAGATGGTCCGGGTGAGGTTAAATATCCCAAATAGTAATTAAACTATTTAATGTTATTCAACGTTTGGTCTCACGTTAGAGGGCTTCATCACGGATAAAAAAGATACGAACACTAATATAAGTTAATAAATTAAGAAAATAGTTAGTTTACTTTTATTTAATGTTATCTATTTAACTTTTTCTTAACCATCCATCAGGACTTCAATGTCCCCTATGTTGCCAATTTGGCCAGAACCAGATACCAATCCTTCCATGATAAACTTCCCAACCACCCAAACCAACTCGTTTCTAAACTGGCTTCTCCTTCACTACCTAATAATCCTCCTAGGGATCTAAATTAGATAGACTACTTGGTTAGTTATATTTTTTTCGATCCAGTTACAATACTCCCCTATTAGTGGTAGGAAAGTTAAAAAACAAAACAAATAAAAATATCCCTGTATCAATACATTTTAAAAAAGTAATTTTTACT
>NW_027112611.1:112477-113035 GCF_000696795.3 Halyomorpha halys
TCCAAGCTGGGCTATCCACATTCGTAAGAATAAAACAGTAAAACAAAAACATCACTTCATATTTAATAATATTAAAAAACAAAACAAAAACTATAACTCCTTTTGGGACGATAGGTGTTCAGCTTTATGCAAAAGGTTTTGTGTTATACATATATAAAACAGTTAAGGTCAAATCGGGTACAGACGGAAATTCAGACAACTGATTTCGGCTAATATTGCTTGGCTTCGACATGTATCGGATTCGATTCTCATGATACGCGACGCAATTTATCAAAAAATGAAAACAATCCTCCAGGGCCGTTCCATCACAAGCTGGAGTAATTGTATATTTACCGGAAAGTCGTAGTTGGGCAATTATTCTGAAGTGAGTTATAGGGCAACTGATTTTTAGGTAGCTTTGAGGAGCCATGTTTTAATGAAGAACCAACCGTACTACGGAGTTTAATTCTATATCTATGTATATTTCACATATTTGTAACGTTTTGGTCTACGATATTCCCCATTTTCTTGTTCATCATATTCAACATATTAAGATATATTCCCAAACATACAACTCCT
>NW_027112611.1:113085-113385 GCF_000696795.3 Halyomorpha halys
TCATGGGGCAGTAAATTCTAAGGGATCCATCGTGTTGTAGATTATTTATTATACAAAATTATATAATGATAACAACACCTTGTCATAGTTTTATTTATTTTTTTTTAAAAAAAATTTTTATTTCAAGAAATACTTTATTTATCAATGCTGCCTAAATACATCTGGTTGCTATCTCACACAGCATACTTATCAATACGTAATCGGACATATATAAATTACACATACATGGTATAATCAGAAAAAAAGAGATACATTAATAAGATATAATAAACAATTTTTTTACCCTACAGTTTCCTTTTA
>NW_027112611.1:113660-122474 GCF_000696795.3 Halyomorpha halys
AAAAGCAATATAAGGATAGGTGAAACGAGAAGAAAAAGCAAAATAAGTTGTAGATGATAAAAAGTATATAGTACTACATAACCTATAAATTTAACCTTCCTTCTAGAATTTTTAATTTAATTATCTAGATATGTCTAGATAGACATGTTAAGTCTTTATAAATTTATATTTGTGCAGTGTAAAATAAAAATAAATTTTTAAAGTTTATTGACCACCCAAACCCACCGTTTCTAACCTTGCTTCCTCTTCCATTCCTGGCAATCCTCCAAGGCGCCTGAAAAGAAGATGGCCTCGTGACCTTATATTGTAAACTGTTTTTAGAGTTCTACTACTGGGTAGTTTCTCTACATCCTGTATCATATCATTATGTCATTATGATCAAATTCACTGGTTGTATTTTTTTATACAGTTGTAAATATCAACAAATAAATAAAAAAAGTTTATTGACAATCAAATCGATTGAATTTTAAAATATACCACATTAAAATGGAGTTAATTATTGAATCTGAAGGTTAGAGAAAATCTTTAATTAATTAAAGCATACAGAGCACAAATAAGTAAATATTGGCAGTTATAAAACACACCTGTGGATGCAGCATTTGATTTGTGCAAACACGTACAGGCACCTTTAGATCAGGTTTCAATCTATCGATTGTAGACCATATTTCGATTATTATGATAATAGAGCTATCGAACATTAAAAAAGGTGATAGTACCCAGCGGTGAGAATAACGTTACATCATTACATAAAAACTCGAAGTTGCCTGCTTGCCATCCATTGCCTTCTTGTGTAAACATCTATAATAGAGATCTATTTGGGAGGCTGCGCGTAGATAAATACAAGAATAGCGGCTAGCCACGGGGTCATAGGGGTACCGAAGAGGGTGTACGTTAAACAAGAAAAGAAAAAAAACAGAGAAGAGAAGAGAGGAGATGAAGGGAGGGCCGCTAAGGCGGCAAATAAAAAAAGATCTAGGGAGGGAAGGGGGGGAGATTTACGGGCCGTAATTGTAGGTTCGGGGGGTCGGTGGCGCCGCCCGTCGGTGGGAACCCGAACTGTCCTCATATCTCTACTCCAATATTATCCTTTATATATACACTTTTAGTAAATAATAATTTTTTTCTTAACAAAGTTCTTCTCGACTTTAGCTGATAACCGATCTCTATACGCAACTTTTTTTATATATTTCTATTTACAATTAGTGATTGATGAGGCATTGAACATGTTGGCAGTAATTTATGTTTTCATTACAATATGATACGAAGAGTATCTCACACAAATCCCACAGAGTATCTTAAACAGACCCACCTTCAGATGGGATAGAAATGGTGCAGTGAAATAGTCTTTCAAAGGGTCCGATAAAAAAATCAATGCAGTCAAAAACTAGTTGAACAAATTTATATAAATAAAATAATATTCATTTATAATAAACTAGCAGACCCGGCAATGCTTCACTACTGCTATATTTGCAAATGGATATAGATAATTAATAAACAAACATAATAGATTGATATAAATTATTGTATTTAGTTAAAATTAATTAATTATTTTTTTTAATAAAACCACTTTATTTATTGATAGATATTACAATCTGCCACAAAGTAGTGAGGAATAGGTAGTAGTGATGAATGATCACATTCACACTAAAATTCTAGTGTTCTATTCTAAAATAAGAATGAAAAATAAATAAATAAATGAAAGAAAAAGGAAAAAAAAATTACATAAAAATGAATAAAATCTCTCTTAAAATATACACAAACAGAAGGATAAAGAAAATGAACATAATCAAACTATGTGCATGAAAAAATAAATCAATCAAATAATCTCTACTCACATTTACAGTCTAATATAAAATATTTACACAATCGACCTGAGGATCCCTGAGCCCACTCTTATCGAGGGGTAGAGCAGAACTCAAAAGATCCCAGCGCATCCCTCTCGCCGCATCACTGGTAATGAGCCAGTGGAGGCTGAACAAGTGCACTAAAGCCGCAAACACTCAACTAAAATTAATCATTAATGTATACTTTATTATTACGATTTAGTGACATAAATGAAATCAATAAAGAGCAAAACAGAAATTTGTACTGTTTTAATAACTATATCAATACATTTTTTTTTTTACATCAAAACTCTACTAATAGAGAAATATGTGGACCCTTTACATACATCTTGTGAGATTAAAATTTGAAACCCATATTTCGCCCTTATTCTTGCAGATATAATATAACTTAATGGAATCGGAAATATATATGTTTTTATTGAATAAATCAAATGGTATCCTTATTAAGTCTCAACACTCTTTATTATATCAACAGTCCAACGTTTCGGCTAATTCGGCTGTCCTTAAGGACAATCTAACAATTAACAGCTTACTATACATTCATTTCAGTCATTAATTACAAGTCAAATCACCCTAATGAAACAATAAATTAATAGGGAATCATATTAATTAGTAATAAGCTTACCAGAGTTTATGTCTAGTTACCTATTTTGTTACAATTTTTTTAATTTTTAAAACTTTTTTTTCTTATTCTTCAGAATGAGATGTATCGATTGGTGTACAATGACACTGAAAAAAACTTATACTATGTGAGCTACAAACAAAAAATCCTTAATTTTGTTCAGCATTTTTTTTCGTATTTTTAACGTAAGAATTAGAAACAATAACGTAGGAATTGGATAAAGTGAAGAGAAGTTATGAAACATTTTATAAACAATAGTCACCTGAAGAAAAAAAAATTCTTCTTGTTTAAGTGTAATAATTTATTTCATATACATCAACAACGTTTCGGGAATATCTCCCATCTTCAGGTTGCTGATAATAAAAATTAACAAATATTTTAAATATAAAGTATAATTATCTCCTTATTTTGTCATTAGTGCTAATATTGAATCATATTGTTGTCATTTAATAAATTTAAAAAAACTATTTATATTATCAGCAGTTATGCATTTTTAAGAAGAATAATTGTTTGTGAATAATTAACTAATAAAAATAAATGTATTTTTAAGGAGAATAATTATTCACAAACAATTATTCTCCTTAAAAATGCATAACTGTTGATGATGTAAAAAGTTTTTTTTTAAATTTATTAAATGACAACAATATGATTCAATATTAGCACTAATGACAAAATACGGAAATAATTATACTTTATATTTAAAATATTTATTAATCTTTATTATCAGCAACCTGAAGATGGGAGATATTCCCGAAACGTTGTTGTTGATGTATATGAAATAAATTATTATACTTAAACAAGAAAGATTAGTGTCATTCACCAAATTCATATTAAATCTAGAAACTCTCTCAGTAGAAGATTATTAATTTTTTTTTAAATTCTTCAAATAAATCAAGATGAAAAATTTCTAATTTTTAATCTCTTTGAAAAATGGTACAACAAAATAAAATGAGACAACATTAAAAACGAATATGAAATGCTCTTTTCTAAAAAAAAAAAAATTATTGAACTACTTTCAAGTTGAATGTTTGCGGTTTTAGCGCACTTGCTCAGCCTCTACTGACTCACTATTAGTGATGTGGCAAGAGGGATGCGCTGGGATCTTTTGAGCTCTGATGTACCCCTCGCACGTGGGGGATAGAGTGGGCTCAGGGGTTCTCAGGTCGATTGTTTAAATATTTTATTTTATTTATTTTTTCATGCACATTCAGTTTGATTATGTTTATTTTCTTTATCCTTCTGTTTGTATATATTTTAAGAAAGTTTTTTTTTTTCATTTATTTATTTTTCATTCTTATTTTATTTTATTTTAGTATGAATGTTATCATTCATCACCATTGCCCTATTGCCCACAACTGTATGGCAGATTGTAATATTTATCAATAAATAAAAGTATTTTAAAACTATAAAATAAAAATTAACTACTTTACCACGAGCCACATTATGTTTTTATAATTTCTCGTAAATATAATATAACTTAATAGAATCAGTATTGTTTTTTCTTATTTCTCGGAAAGATTCGAATCGATTGGTGTAAAATAACAGTGAAAAAAGCTTATACTTTCTGAGCAACCAATCTAAACAGCTTAATTTTGTTCTTAATTTTTTTCCTACTCGAAGATTCAGGGATTTCATTATCTTTAAACCTTCCCTTGGTGAAAGGAAACATTTTGAAAAAAAATGCAGATAAATCGTTCCAGTAATTCAAAATTTTATAGCTGACAACGATTCGACCATTTCCTTTTATATTTATAGACATAGCTACATAGATTATATATTATATTAATTATAAAGTTTAATAAGTATGAAGGCGTTAAAGGAAGTGTTTATAAATAATATATATTTAAAGAACCTTTTACATTAAACAGGTCACGGATGCGAACAAGTCCGACAAATTTCGCGTGTACAATTCCTGATAAGATTGTTCCGTGCTTTGGAGCCATTCTAAAGGAACAAATAATTCTGACTGGAAACTGATAATGGAATTTATTTTTAAAGAAAACAAAATATTGAATTACATTCAAAATAAAATTGAGAATTAAGCATCCCCTTAATTTTCTATAATATGTATAGATAACATTACCTCTTATTATAATATTGTTCTAAGTTTGATAATATGTATATATTTGTTGATATAAAATGATTTTTAAATATAACTTATAAGGCCTATCTGGACATACGGAGTTGAGATTTGGAGCTCCACTAAACCATCAAATTCCTCCAGAATCCAATCCTTACAGTCCAAAATCCTTCGTAAAATCCTTAATGCTCCTTACTTTGTCACAAATCAAGTCATCCATCATGACCTCAATGTTCCATATGTTGCCGATTTGGCCAGAACCAGATACCGTTCCTTCCATAATAAACTTCTCAATCACCCAAATCCACTTGTTTCTAGCCTGGCTTCTCCTTCATTACCTAATAATCCTCCTAGGCGTCTGAAAAGAAGATGGCCTCGAGATCTTCTCTAGAAATGTTATTGGAGTTCTATCAGTGGGCAGATTCTCCACATGTTTTTATCATGTCACTATGTCACCTACAGCAAATTTACTTGTTGTATATATGTGTATACAGTTATAAATAACAATAAATAAATTTTAAAAAATATATATATATAACTTATTTGCTTTATTCTTTAAAGAGGAAATAATATCATTTTTTTAATATATATATATCAGATTGTGAAGTAATAAAAAATGATTATAACGGGTTGTCCAATACCCACCTGAAATAAAAATTGTATAGTTTTAAGATAAACTTACATTTTACGTTATTTACTATTAAAATTGAAGTTTATCTTAAAACTTTACCATTTTTAATTTAGGAAGATATAGCCTTAAGGACCACAACCCTTTACAACCATTTTTTATTGCTTCACAATCTGATAAAAAAAAAAAAAATAAAAGTAAATTGGATCTAATGGGATTTTTTTTTTCCATAGAGGTAATTTGTGAGGTGATTTTGGGCTGGTTATGGAGAGAAGATTGAGCCTACCTCTTAGCCACAGGTAGAGGGATAGCTCATTGTAAAGAATACCTTAGTAATTAAAAACAGTAATTTCCTCTAAATAATTTTTAAACCCAACTTTCTAAATCAATTGATGAAAACATCCCCCCCTTATTGATTTATATGAAAATTATAGATAGAACATTATATCACATCACTCTTCTAGGCTTGCAAGGAATACAAGAGATACTGAGAAAATATCGATATATCTAAAATTAAATTTTTTAATGAAATATATCGATATTTCAATTCGATAATTATATTGTTTTTGAAACATCGATATTAAAATTTGACTGTCGAAAACCTATATTTAAAATAAAATAAAAATGTCTTGGTACGTTAATCATTGCTTTATAAAACATTGCTTCAAAAACTTCGCCGAATGGACACTCCTCTGTAACGTACACTTTTCCATTCCCGGATTAGTTAACAATGTTTTTAATTTCTGGCGGAACTTCTATGTAACAGATGCGAAAAGGTAATGAGGTAATAATTTGTGTTGATCGTAAATACGTTTAAGAACGAAACGTATAGTTTTAATGAACGTTTTTTTAAAACAAGATATTTTTTGCAAATACTACTTTACTTAAGTAGTGTGGTTTGTCAGCAAAAGATTTTGAATTATTAATATCATTAATTGGTTCAAGAACATGTAAGCACGTTATAAATTATAGAGACAGTATAGCAATGGGAATGAGACTGGCTTTTTGGCCATAGAACATTCCTACTGTAGTCTTTAGTATCTTTTTAGATTTTTCAAACCACCAATTTCGATATTAATTTTTAAAAATGAAGGATATGGTCGGAGGTGCGGTTAAAAAGGAGCCCCAATATTTTTTTAAAATAAAATTTTTCACTTATAATCACATAATTTTTAATCCAACCCCAGTTTACTAATTTGTATCTTATAATACATTGCCTATGTATTTTTAGTCATTTTGTATCTGTTTTAGCCCTGAGGCAGCCGTGTGGCGAAACTTATATTTTAATATTTTTTGATCCTTTTTTACCACACTTTCCCTCCCCCTCCTCCCGCCATCTCCTTAATATTCAGAAGAATACATCATTTATTAATAATATTAATTCTTGAAGTATCTATAATCATAGAAACCATCATATGAAAGAACTGATAACAATGACGAACAGTCGCAACTTTTGATACACCGACACAAATCAGAACGTGAATATTATCAAGCAGATGCCAGCAAATGCTGATGAATGCACTTGGCATCTGTTTATAACAGCAATTGTAACGTTTGCAAGTATTTCCATTGTTGCAAATTACTTCAATTATGACAAAACCTCTGCACACTACTTTTGAAGAAAGTACTCAATAAACTTTTTTTTTCTTATTATAGATAGAGTATTTGCTTCTTTATTTAACTGTTTTGATTTTCGCAAAGTTATTTCTCCCTAAAATATTATAGGAGCACTTGGACCTGATTTGCTGTTGCATTAGCTGAGGGTGAGAGACATTAGTGTGGTCTTGGGGCTCCAGGATCGTTAGCTCATGTATATCCATTTACTGTCCCGGTCCCCAACAACCTCTTTGGAAAGCGAAGCTCTTTGTCAACATTCCATTGCCTCTCTTCTTTTGTCACTTATGAACTTCAGTTTTATTTACAATTTGATTTTTCCTTGATTATATCAAGTACCAAATTAAAATTTACTTAATCAGTTGATGAAAATCTATCCATAATGCAAAGGCAGTGTATACTTGGGTTATATTCAAGGGATAAAAGTGCTCAAAACGTTAAAAAATCCTATTAGATGATGAAAGATACTTAATTTCATATACTTAAAACGGAACTAATATCTCTGAGCTTAAAATCTACTTAATTCTCTGAAATATATACTATTTTACTAATTTAGTAAACTTAGTTACTAATAACTGTCTTTTACTACTAATTCGCACAGGATTTGCAATAATACTGAACATGATTGAAATAGAGAAAGGTTAAGTGTAGGTTACTTTTAGACTCTAAATATTCTTTACAACAAAGAATAATAATTGCAGTTACATGTTTCATTTTTATTCTTTTTTTTTTTTAACTAAGGAATTTTATTAATAAAACTCACTCAATTTTATTATTTTAAATACACATAAATATAAGGAAGACACATTTAATGGGATCTGGTTATAAAGACCAAACAAACAATACGTAAATACCGTTTTTGGAAATTAGTTCAATGGAGATAAACCTCAGTATACAATACAAAAAAAAAGGAAATAAAACAAAAAGAAAAATGCATTTGTAGCAATAAAATGCAATAAGACTTTTCCACAAAATTTAGTTCACAACCTATGGATATCGATAAAAGACGTTCAGTAACGAGTTTTCATTTGTTAAATTTAACAATAAAAAATAATTGTCATATAAAAAAAGCTTTTCATTTACCAATAGAAAAGCATAAGAAGTTTACAATAACAAAAAATAAATAAATAAAATAAAAGAAAAATGCATTTGCAGTAAGACTTTTTCACAACCTATGGATATCAATAAAAGACGTTCAGTAAGAGTTTTCAATTGTTAAATTTAACAACAATAAAAAATTGTTATGTAAAAAAAAGCTTTTCATTTACCAATAGCAAAGCGTTTGGTCTTTTTGAAATATGAATATATTTGTAATTTAAGGTTTTCTACAACAACATAAAAAAGTAACAAAAATGTATAAGATGTTGAAACGAAAGCATTAGAGAAGAGTGCGTTAGTTATGAAATGTTTCTTGATTTTATTCTTCTAATTCAAATTAAACTACCATTAGGTAACTATCGTTTCCCAATTTTGGTTCAACGGGTAAAAAAATAAAGATAAAATGAAAAATAAAAGAAATAAAAATTTGCAGTTGTAAGATGCAGTAAGACGGAATCCAATTCATAACTTAAGGATATTGATAAGAGACGTTCAGTAACGAGTATTCATTAGTTCCACTTAATAACAAAAAATATTGCATTATATACAGAGAGAAAAAATCTTTTAATTTAGCATCAGAAAAGGGTTTGGCTTATCAAATATTAATATATTTAAAAGCGAGTGTTTTCTACAGGAATATAAAAGAGTAATAAATACGAAGAAGAGTGTAATGGACGTGGAGACAGAAGGGAGTGTGCACCACAAAGCCGTCTTTGATTCATTACCAGCCTGATAGTGGCTGTCTTTCTCCTTACCGCCTGCAACACAACATAAATAACAATTAGTAATATTATAATCGATAATTAATATTATAATTAAATATTATTAAAAATTAATAAATAATATTTAAAAAAAGATCGATGATAAATAATAGAATAAATAAAAACAGTGAAAACATTTATTTGTTGGCAGTTCTAAAACAATGCAA
>NW_027112611.1:123279-124002 GCF_000696795.3 Halyomorpha halys
TAATAAATAATATTTAAAAAAAGATCGATGATAAATAATAGAATAAATAAAAACAGTGAAAACATTTATTTGTTGGCAGTTCTAAAACAATGCAATATGTTTGATACAGCACAAGGGGCCAACTTGTACCAGACAATCCAAATAATCCGCTCACACGCTTGCGCACGCGCGAATTTGCCAAACCTGTAGAGGCACCTTATTGAGTTTCAAATATACTTTTTATTTTTAAGGAATATCGTACCTAAATCATAATTTTGTTTACAAATACTTCCTCCCCCCCTCACTGTATGTTTATATATGTATATATATTATCTTATATATTTACTCTAAAAAATATTGTTAAAGGCCCTTTTTATATCATGTTATCCAGTAATCCATCAGACCACCATGTTGACCAGTTACCCACAGGCAGACAGGCAAACCAACACCATATGTTACCGGCCATATGTTCCAATTAATCCATTACTTAGAAATAGTAAGCGATATGTTTTCTATGGCGGTGGGGTTCCATTATAAGGAACTACTACGACAAAAAGATTTTATTTTGTAAACTAAAAGTAAAATCTCATTTTATTCAAGAAACTTAGGGCCCAAAAAAATGTTTTATAATTGTCATTCTGCCATTATTGTCTCCTAAAATGTCTTTTTCTTTTATTAGATTACTGATTTAATGTATTGATTGTTTGAGAGTGGTTTATATTAATACAAACACCAACTTCAATG
>NW_027112611.1:124579-125689 GCF_000696795.3 Halyomorpha halys
ATGAGTACGCTGTGTATTATAGCAAGCCAATGAATTTCGGCAGGAAATTCAAATAAAGCATTTCTCTCCAGATGAAGATCTGAAAATTAGGTTGAAACTTCGGAATGAATAAATAATTTTTTGTTTATTTGACCATCTTCCCCACTTATTAATCTACCCCTCATTACAAATATTTACATTAATTCACGACAAAAGGAAATTAAGAATTAATTTTAAAGAGAAGAAACTATCTGATTTAATGTATTGATTGTTTGAGAGTGGTTTATATTAATACAAACACCAACTTCAATGGTCCAATTTACTCTCAACATTTTATTTTAAAACTATCAACGTTTCGACCCTTAGTCCATTATCAAGGAAACAACGCATTTTTTTGTCATACTCAAGTTATGAGTCAAATCAAATTCATTATAGTTTCTGGCGTGTTATCATCACGAAATACTTGAGATTTTTTAAAAATTCAATTCAAAAATATTTAAAAACTAATAATAACTAATAACAAAACTATTCCACGAAGATTGTTTTTCCTTTGTTATTAACCTCATTAATATCAAAAATAAAATCTTATAATAATATAAACTACTAAATAGTTTATAATAATATAAACCATTCTCAAACAATTATTATTGTAAATTTGCCCAATTGATCCAAAGGTTGTTGTGGATCACAGGAGAGGAGAGATGAAGTATTAAAACAGGGGAATAATGTATCGGATGTAATTGGTAAATTGTTACTTGGCTTTGTGCGAAAAAGAGGAAAACTAATATATGTATATAAGAAGGAAATAGGAAAAGAGAGGAAAAAAATAAAAACAATTCTTTGTTAAGAAAAAAAAGTATTTAAGAGTATTGATGATAATCGTTAGAAAAACTAAAAATGTCCCATTATGTATTTGTTTTAAATTTAGATTTATTTATTGATAGATATTACAATCTGCCACAGTTGTGGGCAATAGTTAATAGTGATGAATGATCTCATACATACTAAAATAAAAAAAATAATAATAAAAAAACTCTCTTAAAATATATACAAACAAAAGAATAGACAAGATGAACATAATTAAACTATCTGTATGAAACAAAAATGTATAAGATGTTGAAACGAAAGCAT
>NW_027112611.1:125790-130895 GCF_000696795.3 Halyomorpha halys
CCTCATTACAAATATTTACATTAATTCACGACAAAAGGAAATTAAGAATTAATTTTAAAGAGAAGAAACTATTCAAATAAATAAAAGTATTAATGAAATTGAAGAAAGGTTTAAAAATCATTGAAATGTAGATGCGAGGTTAATGTAACGTAACCAAATAGGGGATGTAAAAAGCTGTGAAAGCCGACAAGCAGGTGAGGAAGAGAAGGACAATATTAACATCAATTCATCGTCAAAATTAATATTTTATTAGAGAGCCCGAGCGAGGAGGTATAAATATGGATGGGGGGGAGGGTAATGAGCAGGAAACGACCGCCTCGTTACTAAATGACCAGCCTCGAAAATTTGTAGCCATTACTCGATAATGGCTCCTTCCATAACAGCTAAATGCTAAAGAGTATGTTTACTTACAGTTCATTAACGATACGCTCAATAATGATAAACAGTATGTTTACTTACAGTTCATTAACGCTACGTTCAGTAGGAGTGGAGTCTCTCGACCTAGCTACATTTTTACAATGCCACTATAATTAGCAGGTTGAATCATCTCGGGCCAGTTCCTTATCATCACAACTCTCATATAATCCTATGTAACTTCCTCTTCCGAGCAGATTTTTAACACGATTATTGCATGCTCTCGGTGAATTAAAGATAAGTGAGCGATAAGCGAAATACAGTCGGTCATTGCTATCTCTCCAGTAGCTAAAGAATCGTTCAGATTTAAGAAATATACATTTGTTAATGAACTTTGAAAAAAAAAAATTATTATTATAAAGTTACCTCAACACGTTTGTCAAACAATGGGAAATTCGCACATGCGCAAGCATGTGAATGGCTTATTTGGATTGGCAAGTACAAGTTGGCCTGAATTTGCGTCCGACACGTCGAGCTGCATCCTAACGTTTGCGTTCATTTTCAAATATTTGTATGCATATTTTAATGCTTTGCCTTTAGACATGAACTTATGACTTCTTGGATTACAGTATCTTTGAACTATCCCTGTCGAACAGAATGAAACGACAGGAAACATCACATCGATTCCAACTATTACAGCACTAACTAGACAAACGGTGTTAACTTCCAATTAATCAAAAAAGACTCATTTACATCACTGTAGTAAAGCCTGTTTGTTTTTATGGAGTTGAGTTTTGGGGCTCCACTAAACCTTCGAAATCCTTTCGTTAATAATCTTAAATCCTCAATGTTCCTTCCTTTGTCCCGAATAAAATCATCTAAATTATTTCAATGTTCCATGCATTCCCGATCTAACCAGAACCAGACAGAATAAAATCCTTCCATTATATGATCACCAAAGCACTAGTTTCTAACCTTGCTTTGCTATTAGTTTCTGTTTGAAAGGTCGGATAAGTAAGGTTAGCAAGGCAAATTTGCACATGCGCGAGCATATGGATGGGTTATTTGGATTGGCTGGTACAAGTTGGCCTGAATTTGCAGCCGAACCGTCGAGTGTCGGTTTTTGGGCACAAATCAAAGGGCGCTTGTGCTACATCCACACGTTTGTGTTCAGATTGCATTGTTTAAGAACTGCCAACAGATGAATATTTGTTCTCTCCGTGTTTTAATTAATTAAAGAATTTCCCTAACCGTTATATTCAATAATTAAATCCATTTTAAGATTCTATATTTTAACATTCTTATTCGATTTAGTGTTTCAAATCTTATTAATTAACTTAGTAATCTATTAATGATTTAATATAGCACATATATTTATGAAGACATTATATACCTAAACAATTAAATTAAAAAGGTTTCCGATAAAAATTCGATAACGAGGGTTCAATTTATAGGTCATGTACTATTTGTATCAATATTTGTCATCTACAACCTACGGTGCTGATATATTCGTTTCCGTTTATTTCCATTTTTTTTTACAGCTGCTAATACTACTATTGCTACAGATAAATATCTGTGCTCTTTGTGTTTTAATTAATTAAAGACTTTTTTCCGATCTTCGGATTTAATAATTAACTCCATTTTAATCTATTTGTCCATTTGGTGTAAATCATTTGTATCAAATCTTTTTAATTAACTTCAGCAGTTTATTTCAGATTTAACATTGCACTAATATATTTATAAAGACATTATATGTCTAGGTATTTAAATTTAAAAGTTTCTAATAAAAATTCTAGGTTTATAATGAATCTTTGGGTTATGTAGTACTATTTATATGAATTTTGATCATCTACAATTGCTGATACTTTCGTTTCCTTTTGTTTAGTCTATCTTTGTTTTATTTCTTTTTAGAATAAAAATAGTGTAAATCGTATTTTATAGCCGAAAAAATTCAAAAGAACAGAACAAATGTATGGTTACAATCGTTTGTTGCTTCCTTTGCTTACCAAATATTTGTACATGTCTTGGATTTACGGCAAGTATCAAACGTTTAGATACAGCAAAAAACCTAATCCAAGGAGGTGCTTGATACCGCTAAAGATTATGTTCACTTTCAGTTCATTAACGATATTCTTAATAATAGACAATTGAGAAATGCTGCCACTAATACCACTAATGGTTAGGCAGTGAGATAAAAGAAAAAAAAAGTTACTGTTTTTACTTTTTCTTTTAATGAACAACTTTCTTCATTAGGGGTATTCAAGATGTTGTGATACATTTTACATGTATAGGACTGTGAACAGCCCAATTTCAAGTCATGTTAATGGTTAACTGCATAAGAGCTCCTAGCGGATTTTCTGAGCAACTTGCTTTATAACCTTTCTTTCCAAAACTACATGTTATTGTTTACTTCTAAGTTTTGATTAAAGTAATTTATTACAACATGCCTAAAGTGAGTGAAAAGTGAAAGTTGTGTAAAAGTTTGGCTACTGAGTGCCTTGTTGATCTTATAACTTGTGAGGAAGAGAATCAAAATGAGCTGATTGACAACTGTCATTACGCTATTATAATTTTCATTTATTGCTTTATTAGTTTTAAAAACATCCAAAACAACACTAACACGGTCCAAGCACAAAGTACGAGCAAGTAACCTAACACGACAACAAATAGGTGACGAGCTCAGCTGGTCTGTTGCGTGACGTCATTCTTCATTTAACAGACCTAGTAACAGACTTTCAACCATGTTATATGTTATATCGTTTTAACATGGTAAAAGAAGGAAATATTTTCCATCTAACATAAGTTTTTTTCCGTCTAACACGGTTTAAAATGTTAAACTAAAGATCATGAATACCCTTATTATAAAACAACTCAAAATACTATCCGAATATTCCAGGATTTCCTGGAACGTCCAGCAGAACCCTGTATCTATAGGTGTTGAGGTAATGTACAGAATCATTAAATATGGACGACTTTGTTTGCATTGGCCAGTGGAGCGCTAGCAGCTGCAAACACGCTCAACTTCTGCTCAGACCAGAAATGTGCTCAAATATTTAGTCAGCACTGGCTTGGGCATCGCCATGCTTATGAATATTGGACAATAGGCAAACTGTTCTGCCTCGCACCTTCAGACTACTTTGCCACTCGTTCTGTTTGACCGCGTCCCAATCATTGTTTAACAGCAAACTTCATCAATCGTTCAGGAGTCCGAATCGAATTAGGATAGGCAACGCTGTACAATAGTTATGGATGATTTCGAAATCTCTAAAATATACCCTCTTTTTTTTTTTGTAAATGTCTGTTCGATGATTACTAAACCCTAATAATAAATGAATAATTACTAAAAAACCCGCTTTACATTCCACGAATTTTCTTTCTAACATTTTCTTTCAATGTGGCCATGATTCATCCGGTTGATCGATTTGCAACACGTCATCATCTTTCACTTAAGAGTGGCCTTTATGATCTTACAGGATCCGTTGTTCAGATCTCCTTGATGCACAAACCGTTTTTGATATTAGTTATCCAAAACAAAAACAAAGATATTTCCAACGAATTAGTATTAATAAATTTACGAGGAGTTTGGCGAATTAGTATTGTGTCTCATGTTCGTATAATCTCAAGGTACAGACAGGAAAATTCGATTATTTTTTTATTAAAGCTAACAATGTTTATTTTCCAAGAAGGGCGTTGAAGATTTTTTTTCTATGCTAAAGAAGTAGATTACAGAAAGCCGGAAATTCCATAGTGCTAACGTACGGAATCTAATATGACGTCGTATAGGAGGCGTGGCCTGGAACCCTATAAGAAAAGTATTTTGAAAATGAGGAAAGCGAAGCAAAATGGGAAAACTAACTTTAATTTCTTGCCAAAATGGGTAAAAATAAATATATCTAAACCTTCTTAATTACATTTTATTCTTTAAATTCGTATTTATTTCTCCAGGCAGTGTACATGAGAAGTTCAAGAAAGGATAAGGAAGAGTATAGCAAAGTGACGTTCAGAGACCACAGTTTCAGTTCTGCAAACTAGTTTAAGTACATGGGGAGCCTAGTTACAGATGACAACAAAATAGAGAGCGAGAAAAAGGCGAGGATACCAGCAGAAAATAGATGTTATTTCTTACTGCAAAAAAATATTTAAATGTAAAGATCTGTCTAAAAGAATGAAAGTGGTCATTTACAAAACCATCGTAAGGCCAATAATGTATGGGGGAGAAACATGACCCTTGACAAGAAAAGCAGAACAGATGCTCAAATCCTGAGAGAGAAAGGTATTGAGAATGATATGGAAAGGAGTCTCGAAGAATGGAATTTGGAGGAGAAGAAGGAATGATGAGCTGATGGTTATTTCGGGGAACCAAGCACCGTGACTTAAGTCAAAAGAGCAAGAATAAGATGATTAGGACACGTTGAGAGGATACTCGATGAAAGGAAGCCAAAAAGATGGTTAATAGCAAACCATGTTATTTTATTTATTAATTTTTCATAAAGATAGTTTGATTATGTTCATCTTGTCTATTCTTTTGTTTGTATATATTTTAAGAGTTTTTTTATTATCATTATTTTTATATATATATAAGTTACAGTCAGCTGGTACTTCGATGTCAGCTGACTGAGCAGATCAGCTGATCATGTGTATATATATATAAAGATGTGCTGAACCCAATAAAGCCAGTATGTTACAGCAGTTCAAACGTGTTACATCTTATTCCTTCTTCTCTTTTTTGACATTTTGCTTTCGCCAATACT
>NW_027112611.1:131815-136442 GCF_000696795.3 Halyomorpha halys
TGAACTCGTCAACTTAAACCTGCGCTGCGAGGGCTTAACCCTTCACTCATTGGCTTAACTTATGCTTGAACGCAGCAAAGTAGTGTGCCACCCTCTGATTTTAAGGTGACTTAAATTTCAAAATCATACGAATACTGGATGAGTTTCTAAGAAAAGACGAACATTGTTTGTTAAAATATCAACACATAAATGAACGGCTCGTTAATAAACCAATAAATATCTCTAATAACTATTGTGATGGCTGTGGGTAAGGTACCGAAAGGAGCGTGAGAATGTCGGTGAGGGTTGGAAGGAGCTAATAACAGACTGTGGCCGATCCTCTCTGCTAATTAATAAGTCTCCTCTCCTCTACCTAAGTCTACCATCCTCTTCTTCTATATTACAACCACAATAATTCAATTTTGGAAAACAATAATGCATTATCATCATGTCAGTAACCAAAGGGTTAAAGAAAAGAACATGAAGTTTGCTAATCGGTCCACACAACAAAGAGAATAATGAATAAATTTTATTAGGGACCCATGGAGGGTCAGGGCTGAAATGAAATGAAAAATAGTTTATTATACTGGGACTAGAGGTTTTCTAGGATATAGGAGTGCAGTACTTTATGAGGAAGTATTGTTATTAGACCAACGGTTGTGCGAGGAGGTGTTTCAGTCAGAATTACGCTCCACCACCAGATTTTTACCCAATTAAGAGTACCCTCTTTATATAGGAGTCTGGGTGTACCCTGGAGGGCTCCCTAACCCACAGGGCTGACTCAACGGCTACAGGTAACAGATAATAATTATCTGCCTCAACCGATATCATTCCTCAATCAACCTGCCCATTCCCACCATAGAAGAATAAAATAAAGTGATAGCGGTGTAAACATCAATAGAAGAATATATGAATATGAGGACGGAACACTTCTTTTTTTTCATAATTGCCTTAGCAACTAAATCGTCTATCACGATCAAATACATTTTATTAAAATTGGAAAGAAACAGAATAATGCAATATACCTCCGCTAGATAACAGATCCAACTGGAACTATGGGAGGTTCCTTGTATGGTTACCTACTTGAAAGTAAATTTGCTCTAAATCTCAGTTCAACTGGCTATCATTGTTTAAAGTCTAGCCCCGGATTTGAAGGTTAACTTTTAAGCTGGTACAGCGGATAATTATTGATTTAATCTATAATTTAAGATATCCATATTTAAACTGTGATACTGAAACAGGCACTTAGTTATAGTGTTGTAACATATTACATACATGAAGTATGTATACAGCATTCAGTGTATATAAAAAACAATTAAAACCCCTCTCTCAACATTTGAGGTTTCACGTTTAATATGTATAGATAAGTATAATCCAAAAAATCCATTTTCTTCGCGTCTACTGCGCAAACAACGCTCGCCGTAACAACACGACTATACTTCAGATACACTATACCACATAGCGAAAGTGTACTCATCTTAACCAGACATATCGGGGAAGTTGATAGCTTTTGAGACTTTGATTCTATCAATTCTAAGCTATCAACATGAACAGCCCAGATGAAGTTCAATAAAGTGGAATGAAACGTCAGAAAATAAATAGTTTTTGACTATTTTTGTTTCTCTTTTGATCGCAACCCGGACCATCTTCTTCATAACTATCTTAACCATGATCAATAAATCTATAAACAACTGAATAATTTTAATTATGTTTGTATTAGTTTTGGCCTTTTTATGGTTCAACCATCAACCATTATATGAATATATGAATAATTTTTAAATGATAGACGAACTGAGGGTTATGTATAAAAATAGATCTGACTATAGAAGGAAAACAATGTTTATGCGGGACAGCTGAGCATTTCGAATTTACTAAATGCCACCACTAAAGATCGACAATGGGTGATGTCATTGGCATCTAGTCGTTCACGAAGGCTACATCTGTCCAAGTGCGACCGTGGATTGCATCACTTTGTCAAAGATGACGTGCTCCTATCGAGTCGAAAATGCCGATCGTTCACTTGAGATCAACAAAGGAGAAACTGGAAATGGAAACGAGTGGAAGAAAGAAGAAAGAGCCTTTGGAGCGAGGGCCTGCGATATGAAAAAGAAAACAAAAAGGAGAAAGAAAATGAGCTGTTATTAGTTGGCTATGCCAGGGTCAGGGGTCGCACCACGTCACCCTATTACGTCACCGCTCAACTCCTTCCCCAATTCCTCTCTCCTCGCTCGCATCTGATCGTCATATTTATATATTATAATTATACAGGCATACTATAATACTATCAGATCCCTGCGAATAATTCAAATGTTATATTGATCAGTCTATTACTATTTGCTTGTAAGTTTCAACACAAGTCAAACATTGGTTAACAACAAGCGAAGGATTTGAAACAAAAAATGATGTACTGCGCATGCGTCCGCCATTTTGATAGTAGTTCTGACTTGGGTTGGAGTCTATTGGTCAGATTCGAATTTTTTTTATTTTTGTGGGAAATATAATTCTTAGGCATAAATGTAAATTTTTTGAATTGTACACAAATAAAGTTTTCCTTTCTTCATAACCTTTTTTTCTATTTTTTGCAACAAGTTATAAGGCTGTAGGAGAGAGAAATAGTTTATTCAACCATGCTGGCCAAATACATGGGGTTGCTACAATTCACAGCATATGGTCGGACATATATACAATATATTTACATAATATAACAACAGTTTTTTTCCTATTTTTTCCTTTTACAATTAATATTCGTCTACACACTAAATACAATTTTTTTTTCCTATATTACAATTTCATTCCATTTGACAATTTTATCTCATTTAATTAACAATTTTATTCTCCCTATTAACTTTCTCTGAGTGAAATATGGATCCTTTCCGGTGATCCGCTACCCACGTTCGATCCGTTGAACAAATTAAACGAATTTATCATTAGATGGCGGTGTAAAATCAAACCAAAGACATAATAGTCACAGAAGTAGATCAGTTTACAAAAATACAAATAAATAAATAAAAGACTAATATATAGATCAAAAAATACACAAAACTTTAGATAAAAGAAATACTATATTTAAATGAATAAATAAGTCAAAAGAAATAATTTAATAAATAAATAACTTAAGAGAAAATAAGTTGAATATAAGACTCTAATAGTCATAAGACGTTTGAAGAGTTTCATCAAAATCATAACGGCCGTTTTGGTGTTACGAGAAAAACAGGTTTTTTGGTAGCTATCTCTCACCAGCTAACCTTACCTAATTTTGTACACAGACATCAATGGCTGAAACCTAGGAAACCAAAAAATAACCAATAAAATCGGTCTACCTTTTCAAAAGATACTATTGTGTATGTGTATTTTTATTTTTATAGAATTGGGAATTATAACATTTTATATTTTCATAAATGAGCGAGATATGAAACGTCTAATCGTCCGCCATTTTGAAAATAAATGTGGATGGTAATAAGTTTATTTTTCGTCACTAAGGGTGAGCATAATCTTCAGAATGATATGGGGAAAAACTTTGAGAGATAATATGTATGGATACATCAGCTCATATCGTATTGCGGTAACTGTTTCTACAAAAACAAAACTTGTAACTTGTAGGAAGATAGTTCGGGTGGCGGTTAATAATGGTATGAAAATAGTAAAAGAAAAATATTGTTTACCAACGTTTCGCCCCTCTTTGCAGAGCTTCGTCAGGTCTGTCTTATTGTAGTAAAAAGGACAACTGAACATTGACAACTATTTTGATACCATTATTGACCGCCACACGGACTATTTTCCTACATATATCTACTTCATACGATCAACTATCTTCTTTCGTAACGTTTATACACGTAAAAGTTTGGAGGCTGTAAAGACAGTTCTGGTTTCTGGTGTACATTTAGGCGATTTTATATTTTTGAGTATTATGACGCCTTAATTGGCTAAAAATAGATTAGTTATTCTCAACCATTTTTGAGACATGAGTGTTTGAAATTCTCCAATAATCTAATATAGATTTTATTTTATTTTTTTAGATTTATAAAGCCCTTTAAAAATATAAATTGAATGAAGTCTAGAAAAAGTTATTTTCTTTTGATCGTTCTGAACAATTCGTTCAGTATAAAAATAAGATGAATGGATAGAAGTTGATTTTGTTGTTTAAATAAATTAGTTAGTATCCAAGTTAAGCCTCAAAACACTCTTTATTATTGCTTTAAAAGTCCAACATTTTGGCCAATTCGGCCATTCTCAAGGACAATCTATTAATAACAGCTTTAATTGGACATACATTATTAACAAATAATATTATTACTGATATAATAGCATACCTTAAACATAAATTTATACCTCACATCCAATAATTTAAACAAGTGTTGCAGGCTATTCTACCCAAGTCATTACCTATATAAAACAATAGGAAATCATATTAATTTATTAATGAGCTTGTCTTAAAAGATGTCTAATTACCTATTTTATCACTTTTCTATTAAATTTTAAAACTACAGATTAACTTATCATATAATATAACCTTTCTTACACTCAGGTCAGTCATATAAATGGATTAATTCAATCTTTATTTTGGTCTGAATTCTTATTTATTTATTATTAAAATTATAAGTTAATTATAAATAGTAAAATAAAATTTACTCATATTTTTCATGAATTA
>NW_027112611.1:136972-138234 GCF_000696795.3 Halyomorpha halys
CTTTTCTATTAAATTTTAAAACTACAGATTAACTTATCATATAATATAACCTTTCTTACACTCAGGTCAGTCATATAAATGGATTAATTCAATCTGGTTAAGTTCCCTATGTCTTTTATTTTTAAAATTCATACCAATATTAATTATAATCATCAACATTAAAATTTACTCATATTTTTCATGAATTAATTTTGCTTAAAATCTCTGAGTAAGTTAAGTGAGGTCTTGAAAAAAGTTTAGGATTGTTCTGAACGATTCGTTCACGATACATTATCAATATTAGATGAATGTATAGAAGTTTATTTTATTCTCCATGTGCAAATAAAGATTTTTATTACTAAGACCTGAGAGCAATAAACAATCCCAATATTGAAGCCATTAGAGTTTGCTGGAGCGGGGACCCCGAGCGGACATAGGGACAGATAGAGCTGACGTTCTGTCAATTATTGGGAATGATGAAGGCACCTTTAGCGCTCTTATTAGTCCCGTCTTTTGTCTACCCTTTTTGTAACAACCCCCCCCCCACACGGTCCCACCTTCTATCGGGGCCGCCACTGGCTCCATAATCCCCAACAGCAAGATAATGCACATCTGGAGGTGTCTGTAAAGTTGCCAAATAAATCTACGATTAGTGATATATAGTAGGGGTATTCATCATCTTTAGTTTAACATATTATAGTGTATTAAATGGAAAAACTCATGTAAAATGGAGAAGTTTTCACCTTTTCACCATGTTAAAACGATATAACATATAACTGTTAATAGGCCTGTTAAATAGAGAATGACGTCACGCAGCAGACCATCTGAGCTCCACCATTTTGTTTGTTGTCATAGTAACAAGCAATATTATACATATTACTTGCTCGTAGTTTGTGATTTGATTGTGTTGGTATTGTTTAGGATATGTTTTTATAATTAATAAAGCAATGGATGACTGGATGATTGGACACAAGATCAACAAGACACTCTGTAGCCAAACTTTCACTTTTCACTTAATTGAAGCATGTTGTAATAAATTACTTTAATCAAAATTTATAAGTAAATAATGACATGAAGTTTTGGAAGTAAAGGTTATAAAACAAGTTGCTCAGAAAATCCGCTAGGATGTAACATTTAACATGACTTTAAATAGGGCTGCTCAAAATGCTATATTTACAACATTTAACATGGTAAAACAGTTTACATTTAACAAATCATGAATACCCCAAAGTATACAATACATTATGAGAGATTGGGGCGATAGATGGCAGCACCGCCCGCCA
>NW_027112611.1:138444-143632 GCF_000696795.3 Halyomorpha halys
AACCACATCTTTGTAATCAAATAAATAGGCAGGTATTGATTAACATTATAAACAGTAGTAAAGCCAATATACCAATGTAATTTCATTCTACTATCTGAAAATTTGTAAACGCTCGCCAGATAAAAATCTCACTATATGAACCATGTAATTATTCTTAGGGGACATATGTTCCAGAATAAAGTTATTTTTTCAATTCATTTCATTTTTATAATTAATAAACCAATGGATGACTGGATGATTGGACACAAGATCAATAAGACACTCTGTAGCCAAACTTTCACTTTTCACTTAATTGAAGCATATTGTAAAAAAATACTTTAATCAAAACTTATAAGTAAATAATGACATGAAGTTTTGGAAGTAAAGGTTATAAAACAAGTTGCTCAGAAAATCCGCTAGGATGTAACATTTAACATGACGTTAAATAGGGCACCTCACAATCCTATATTTAAAACATTTAACATGGTAAAACAGTTTACATTTAACACATCATGAATACCCCAAAGTATACAATACATTATGAGAGATTGGGG
This sequence comes from Halyomorpha halys, assembly GCF_000696795.3. Taxonomy (NCBI): domain Eukaryota; kingdom Metazoa; phylum Arthropoda; class Insecta; order Hemiptera; family Pentatomidae; genus Halyomorpha; species Halyomorpha halys. Next base: position 138,978 of record NW_027112611.1, read on the forward strand.
CGATAGATGGCAGCACCGCCCGCCATGCCCCGCCTACTTAGACACTTTCTCTTTTACAAAAAGTTGAAGAATTCGAACAAAATTTGCATCGAGCCCGAGCAGCGGGTTCGACCTCAACTCTCAATTCCTACTTTCCTGTAAGCCATTCTTCCAGCCATATTGTTACGAAACGAATAAGTTGTAAAGTTTAACCAATAATGTAGTATTGCGATTGATCGCAAAAATGTTTAAGAAATCAGTAAACATTAAAAATGATCGTTCAAATTTCCTAGTAATTATAGTTTATCCATGTTAGTGAACCATTTTCAAAAAATTTATTTGTTAAAGCAGACATTTTAGACACCTAAGTTTTCAGAAAATACTCCGTAAGTATCAAGACAGCTCAATTTTGTTAAACAGTAAACATCATCATTACACATCAATTGAATCGATTATGTATCGTACTAGTAAATAATAAAATCTCTTTATTTTAATCCCCCCCTCTTCTTTTCCATTCTTTTCTCAATTTTCCTCACCCACATTATTAGTCATGTTCACTATGTATTATCATTGTTGTTTTCATTTTTTTTTTTTTCTATTCATTTACTTGTTTAACTTAACTTTTATTTTGCCTCTTTATCTTATATTATGGTTACATATTTCAGTTTTTATATTTATTTTCTTTCTCTCAATTTTATTTTTCTTTCCATAATTTTAATTTTTAAATAATACATTTATATTCCTTTGCATTATATAACTTTATTTTTATTTTATTTCCTTAATTATGTCATTTTACCCACTTATTCGTTCTTTCATCACTTTATTTTATTAATTCCATTTTTTACAATTATTTACTTATGCCATTCTGTTTATATTTTCTGTATTCATTGGTTGTTATCTTGTTTTGTTCTTAGCCCTGATGAAGGCTAGAAATCCTGGCCGAAACGTTGGCACAATTAAATAAGTTACTTCAACTTATTTGTGTTTCATTTTTATCGCACCCCCAACCATCTTCTTCTCGAATAAAATCTCTTGGTTACATTTCAAATAATTTTAAAAAATTTACCATACTATTTATTTCTTTGTTTATGGAGCATCCCGTCTAAACAGAGTTTGCCTGTAAAATACATAATTAAATATATCATTATTTTTATTATACAAGAACGGTAAATTAAAAATCATTAATATGAACCTATGAGAAATAACATAACGAGCTGAGAACATATCTACACTCCTCATAGTAAAAAAAAAAATAGTAATAATAATAAAAAAAGTCACTAAATATGTAAAAATATAAAATAAACAAAAACTATACATCCCATTTAAAAGATAATTATTCAGCCCTAAGTATAAGATTTTAGGTAACATAAATAAAAAACAGTTTACGATGCAATCGTGAGTACTGACACAAATTAAAATCTACCATTAAATATACTTTTTGAATAATGAAAACATATAAGTTTCTTTTCAGCGTAGCAATTGTTGCATAAGGTGGCTTGTTTCGATACAAAGCATTGGAGGCTGAAACCATGCCAAACCCAAAAAAAGTTAACTAAATCAATTTTTCAGTTCAATATTGTTTCATTTATTACCCTCTTTATGATCATTTCCAACATATGGGGGATGTTTAATCTATAGGTTACCACCTATTTTTAACATGTTGGGAGGTTCAATTCATTACGTGGGACCACCATAAAAGTCGACCCCCTAGAATGGATTCGAACCGGTGCCGCTGTAGTTATGAGGTTGTACGAGATAAAGGCTACGCCTCAACTCTCTTGGCTTCACACGGTCCTGGAGTTCAAGAGGTAAATTGAAAAATCCAGTTGAACTTGTTCAAAATTTTATAATTTTCTTCCCATTCCTACTCCATTTTTATTTATTTATTTTCTTTTATAAGGTATTCAATGATGTTTAGAATAACAGCTTCAGCTTATAGGAAAACATTTTTCGACTGTCTCGCATAAGAAAGCCGATTTAGTTCATGAGGACAAAACACAGATGGAGCAACTAATTTCACCCGGTCTAGACATTTTTTTTTTTTAAATGGCTTTGGTAATGTTATTTCAGAACACATCTGATTATAAGAAGGTAAAATAATTTATACTAAAAAAACAGTTAAATCACAAGTGATGAAAAAACCCTTTAAATATCGAATGTTCGTCTAGACTGGAATTTCCAATAAACTGACCAACAGGAAAATAGCTTTGACCAAGAGTAACCATGCTGATAATATAAAGAGAACGCCTATTGGTCAGATATAAAAGTCAGTCACGCCCCTCGCTCCGCTTCATGAGCCCGTGGTGTTTGTGTTCTTCCAATGATATCGCTGGATTAGGGCAACAACCGACCGTCTTATCAACAAAATTTCAGCCAATCAAAAACAACATTCACATCTTAGAAGATTGATTATGTAATATGATCTCTTATTAAAAAAAAAACATTATTTGAATAAATGGAGACAAATATTTTAATAAAAGAAAACGATTTTAGTCGAAGAGTTCAGCAATAATTTATTCACATTAATCTTATCCTCCATCATCCGATGAAGGAAGGGTTAGTTGGATTATTTTAACTGAATCAATCCCGAACGATTTTTCTATTAACTGTTTAATTTTTTTAAAGATAAAAAATTAAAAACCAAAACAGTTAGAAAAGAAAAGGAAGCGCAAAATAACGTTTCAATGAAAATATTAGAACTAAATGGTCAAATTTATATTGGGCTTATGACTATAATAAATGCCAAAGGCATAGTTTTAGTAAAGTCGGTTTATGTGTAACATGGAAGGAAATAATATTTTCTGTCAAGGTCCAGAACCAAAGACTATAAAAATTCAGCGCAATTTAAAAGACAAGTTTACTACAAACATTGTTTTTGAAAAGTTTTTAATTTTAAAATTAAAATGCTAGGATAAAGACTTGAATTTTTTTTCCTCGTTTAACCTATATTAAAAAAAAAATAATCCAATCAGAACTGTCAATGCTACAAGTAAATTACGAACTACAAGTAAATTAAAGTTATAGAATTTGAGCCAGTAACAGTACAATTAGTCTGTCTGTGTCACGATTATTTGCTGAGCGGATAGACAAATTTGCTTGTGCATCGTTAACAATAACCACAACCAATTTGTAAAAATTAGTTATTTATGATAGTAGTCATTATCCTTAAAATTAATTAATTAAACCTTTCTCGGAGATGTATATTTAAATAAGTTGCAAAATAATTTACAATGCACGAAATACATTAAAAATATTTGACCTCCGACATTTGGTTGAGATCTCTTAGGCCAAAGAGGTCGGTACTGGCTGCCACAGAGGTAGGAAGGGTGGAAGATAAGCGCCATGAATATGGATGAAGACAATTAGAGAACATTCTGGCTTTGTTGGTAATTATCTGGCAACCATGGATTTATAACTTTATAATTGTTCCCCTTTGGTTCGAGTTATCTAATTGAATTAATTATTGTGCGGATAAGAATTGCTCCCTTAATATCTTTGTACTCTTGAAATATTGGCAACAATTTTTTTTTTTAAATAATTTTTTTGGGGAATCAGAGCCATGAAAAGAACAAAAGATAAACCTGTTCAGTTGATTTGGGGTGCGGTCAGTGTAGAACACAAGTAAGTAAAATTTTATTTATTAGTGACAACGTTTTGGCCTAATTTTCAAGCCTTCATCAGGGCTATCAACAAAAAAGAAGATACCAGAAGAAATAAGAAAAATTACAGAATGATTAGAAAATAAGAAAACAACTAACATTATAGATACATAAATAGTGTTGTATATGTCTATACAATATCAGCTAATATGGCACTCAGCCAACTAATGTCGGCCTCTGTAATAATTCTTATATTTATTTACTTATTTTTATAGCTATGTTATATTTCATGATTATTATTTATATCTTCATGTTTTATTTATTATTTACATAGTATTATTACTTTTTTCTTCTATAATTAGTCCTGTATGTATAGTATGAATGAATACAAAGAGCTCTAAAACCCAGTTCCCTTGTCCTAATATTCATCAATAAATAAAGAAAAAAGATCAAATATTGATTTAAACGTGTACAAAAATATATTTAATACAGAACTATTATCAAATAGATGTACTGTATAATCTCGGTAATCCGAACTTTGGCACAACCAATACTCCAGTAATCTGAACAAGCGTAAAGAAAAAAGTTACTTTTTTTTAGTAAACCCAGTAGACAATAATATTCTTGTTTTCAAATAAAATTGCACACGGGTAAAGGATATTTTTAACTTCTCGATCGTTACTCCCGTAACGTTATTGGAGTTCTATCAATGGATAGATTCTCTACATGTTTGAATCATGCCATTTTATAACTAATAGCAAATTTACTAGTTGTATATAATTTTATACAGTTGTAATTAACAATAAATAAATGATAAAAAGAAAATAGAGAATAAAAAAAAACATTTAATAGAATCAGTAATATTTATTTCTTATTCTTAAAACATTTTTTTTCACCAGAGAAATCGGAATGGCCTCATTAAACTCATCATAATCGGATAGCATGGCATAAAATATTAACAAACAAATATTGATATTTATATATTAGATTATATTTCTAGGTAATTAAGTGAACAAGCATCTGATAAAACATTTGTGGTGAAAGATTAATTTATAGGTTATCTTGAACCATTTTTAT
>NW_027112611.1:143682-145843 GCF_000696795.3 Halyomorpha halys
TTATTTATTATTTACATATTATTATTACTTTTTTCTTCTGTAATTAGTCCTGTATGTATAGTATGAATGAATACAAAGAGCTCTAAAACCCAGTTCCCTTGTTCTAATATTCATCAATAAATAAAGAAAAAAGATCAAATACTGATTTAAAAGTGTACACAAATATATTTATTACAGAACTATTATCTAATATATGTACAATATAATCTCAGTAATCCGAACTTTGGCACATAATGCACCCACACTCCAGTAAACAGAACAAGCGTAAAGAAAAAAAAATTATTTTTTTGAGAAAACTCAGTAGGCAAAATAATATTTTTGTTTTCAAATAAAATTGCACATGGGTAAAGGATATTTTTAACTTCTCGATTATTGGAGTTCTATCAATGGGTAGATTCTCTACATGTTTGAATCATGCCATTTTATAACTAATAGCAAATTTACTAGTTGTATATAATTGTATACAGTTGGAAGTAACAATAAATAAATGATAAAAAAGAAAATAGGGAATAAAAAAAACATTTAATAGAATCAGTAATATTTTTTTCTTATTCTTATTAATAACCATGAAAAAAAAATTTTTTTCACCAGAGAAATCGGAATGGCCTACCCGGGAAAATCCTGAACATTTAAAAAAATTAATAACATAAAATATTAACAAACAAATATTGATATTTATAAATTAGATTATATTTCTAGGTAATTAAGTGAACAAGCATCTGATAAAACATTTGTGGTGAAAGATTAATTTATAGGTTATCTTGAACCATTTTTATCAATTTATATCTTCTACAACCTTTTTACAACCTGATATTTAAGTTTCCATCCATTTCGCCTATCTATGTTTTCTTGGCAAGTTATTGTAATCAGCCAATTAAATCGAAAATTACAAATAGAGGATTACATAAAAAAAAAAAAAGTTCCACTCTCAGTTACCTACAGTTAAAGGAGCAGTGACCTACAACTTGGGAAACCCAACCTCAACCCGAAGACAGAAGCCCAGGCTGCTACAGAACATCCTGTTATAAATTTTATATTTATCAGTTCTGTTATTGTCACGCCAAAATTTTATTTTTGATGTGGTGGCAAGATTATTAACGTCTTCAGCAGCAATAGTCGACCTTAGCAAAGACAGTGTTTGAAATGGGTTTGCCACTGTCGGAATTATTATCAACATTTTTATTTATCTAGTATATTTCTTTTAAATCTATTTTATTTATAATTCATTTAATATTTCCTTATTTTACATTTGTTTTAGTGGCAAACCCATTTGAAACCTCTCGCCGTGATCAATTACTAACATCTAATAATGATGAACTAGGTGCTTTTTTCCGTTGTCTAAAAGAACTCAATATTTCTGTTGATAATAATTGTAAATATATTGGTTTGTTGTGTAAACATTGTTGTTTTGACTAATAAAGTAAATTATCTCAATTTCTTTCTTTTTTTTTTGTCTTTATCTTTTTCTTAAATTCACTTTCTTTTTGTTTTCACTAGAAATCAATTATTTATTTTGTTAAATCCAGATCGTTTTTGTTATTAACTTTACTATTATCTTTTATTAAGAATTATTATTTAATCCATTTATTTTATCTTAATTTTGTTTATTTATAACATTGTATATAGTTAGGGGTGTCTTTTGTATGAAACTATACCTCCTCCCCCCCCCCATAATCAATAAAAAAATAAATGTACCTCCAATATTTGTCCTACTATGAAAGTGTTCATAATATATTTTGTTGAAATAAAAAATATATAATATCTACTGCATAAATTACTTGTTTCAGTAAAAATAATTTAATTAATAGTAGAAATATGTAAAATACAAATTTTGTTGGTGAAATCATTTTTTTTTTTTATCTCGTTTTAAATTTTATCCATACAAAGAGTATTTTTATATTTATTTATAAAATCCTTCGTAAAATCCTAAATGCTCCCTACTTTATCACAAATAAAATCATCCATAAAGACCTTAATGTTCCATTTGTAACCGATCTAGCCCGAACCAGATTTCAATCCTTACGTTACAAACGCCCTTACCACTCAAACCCATTAGTTTCTAATCTTGCTTCCTCTTTTATTCCAGACAATCCTCCGAGGCGTCTGAAAAGAAGATGGCCTCGAGACCTTATATTGTAAAAATGTTTTTAGAGTGCTACCA
>NW_027112611.1:146255-148788 GCF_000696795.3 Halyomorpha halys
CCCCCCCCCCGCCCCCTGCAGCAATTAGTTAGGACTACCTAGATTACACTGCATGTGATATCCTCCGAAAGGAATCGCTGCCTATCGTAAAGGCGCTATGAACAAGCCGATCGAGTTGCCATTTTCCCGGACCGGTTTGACATCCCACAGCCCCGAGAACCGGCTCCGGGGACCCTTTTCTCATCCAGCTCACTTTTTCAAATCCTGGTGAAACGAAACCTTGCCCTCCATCTTAATTTATATCAAGTATGACCAGTGTTCGACAAGTTTATATTTATAGTTATAGTTTTATCTTGAGCTCATTGGAAGTTTTAGCTCGTTGGTGCGTTATCTGATCGATCGCTAATGAAGCCTTCAATAACCTACCCGATAGTTATGTCGGTACTTCCATAGTTTTCCCAAACCTCCTGACTATAGTTTAGATAGTAGGGGTATTCATAATGTGTTAACAGTATAAAGTTTAGATATGCTAAATATTACTAGTATAGAATTGTGAATAGCTTAATTTAAAGTCTGTGTTATAAATTAAATGCAGGGGACTTCCAAGCGGATTTTCTGGGCAACTTTTAACTTTGTAATCTTAACGAGATGATAAAATTACCTACAGCTTCGTCACATCATCTTTACTCCACCTCGCATGTTCCTTGTTACCTCTCTTAGTTTTTTTCATTACTTTATTATTATTTGTATCCATTACTTTAGATTATTATATAGATCCAGTAGAATTTAAAAACAAAAACAACACGAACTACTAAATACTAACCTATCAAAACGACAGCAGACATGTGGAGCTCAGCTGGTCTGTTGCGTGACGTCATTCTCTATTTAGCAGACTCTTAGCCATGTTAAATGTTATATCACTTTTAACGTGCTAAATGATGAAAATATTTCTCCATTTAGCACCATTTTTTTTTAATTTAACAAATTTTAACAGGTTCAACTAAAGATCATAAATATTCCTAATATTAACTAACAGCTATCGAAATTATTAACAAGCATTTATGTAGTTCCTTCTGAAATGAATGATATTAAAAAAAGAATTTTATCAATACCTATAAAATATTAGATAGGAACCATGATGGAAAATAGGAAAAAATGTATTGATAGATTTTCAGTCAGAAAATATAATTTTTAATCTTTGAAATGATTTTTTTTTTATAGAAATTTCTAACCGTATTGTAAAAAATAATCTAGTAAATGTTATGTCAATTTGTACAATGAAGTGAAACAGACTTATATCAATTTTGAAATTTTGGCTCAAGACAGTGTTAGTCATGGTGTTTCGTAGCTTTCGTAATCGTTACAAATTAAATTAAACAATTATGATCAGATTCATCAGACATATTTTAACATTTGTTGTCATTTCATGACGTTTCAAACACGATGCAGTGTCCGTGGTCCCGAGCAGTTGCTTCTGTCGATCAAAATAAAATTCAAAAATTAATGAACTATTTACTGTAATGAAAAATGTTTGGATCAGGTCCATTTAATGACTTGGTTTAGAATCAACTCCATTTATTGAAAATAATTTAAAAATACATAAATTCAAATATTATAGTTTATTAATGGTTAAAATTTTACATATTCAAATTTACAACCTAATATTCTTTCTCGGGACATAAATAATAGTGGAAACTCCGTCAAGCTCGCTCAATACGGAACCAAAAACGCCCAATACAACATATCGCTAATCCAAACACTTGATTTGCCGTATTTCCGAAAATACTAAAATGACGTGATGCCGTGATACAATGAGTGGTCTGCCGTTAAAAAAAATTAATAAATTGCCGTATATTACGGGAAATTATCGTATCAATATAAGCATACAAGCACTGCAGTGTTTTGTAGGAAATATTTACTCAATTTTTCTAATAGGCGCTAAATTTAAAAACGGGCAGCAGTTTGAGTGTAGCTGGTGTAATGGCACCTTTAAAAATCTTTGTTGTCCCGACTTGGGAAATGGAAGAATTTTTTGAACCGGAATATAATAGGCAGTTCCTGTATAATTAACAATTTGTTTAGGGAAGAGAGGAGTGAATGAAGCCATTACAATGGACACAGTGGGATATTATAACTAAATATAATAATAGAAGAGCGCAGGCTATAATACTGGGATAGCGACCTGGCTGGGACTAATCACCGGTTGGGAGTACCTCATGGCTCATCAATAGTCCCCTCTCTATATTATACTATGTCTTTTAATTCCACCTCTTCGGCCCGTCTATATTATACCAGAGTACTGTTTACCTTCAGCAACAGGTGGGGTAGATATGGGTCAGGTCATCAACCCAATCTGGGTAGGGTGGTGATAATTCGATAGTAGTCACTATCGAAAAGTTTATTGATAGATTAGTCGATCGGTAGCAATGTTTTATTCTAAGAAGTTCCAAGTTCGGTCGATTATTATACATTTTTATTTTGTTTGTTTAATTTTATGCACCGTTATTTTTTTATTTATTTAATGTAATTTACAACAGTACAAAATAATAATAAGTAAATATGTTGTATGTATCATATACACTTGAAAATCTTG
>NW_027112611.1:149758-152204 GCF_000696795.3 Halyomorpha halys
AAGAAATCCTTAAATACGAATTTTCGAAAAAATCTGAAAATATTATTTTAAGCCCAAATTTTTCGGTATACATTGATTAAAATCTTTGATTTCCTTTTAAAATCTTCTACTTATTCTTTCTCTTCCTCGTTAGTGCCTCTGTCCAAGCAAACCAAACCTTTCGATCCCGAGGCAGCACCCTCATGGCATCCCAGTTTTCCCTCTTTTCTCTCCCACTTTAGAGATGTAGTCCTTAAATTGTATTCTAAGCCTTTTGGGCGTGTTCCTGTTGGTCTGGCCTCAAAATATTTTCTTCACTCATCCGATAAAGATGTACAAACCTTCTGAGTTGTCTCTTTTTAATGGTATCCTTTACGAAGACATCTTGTCTTCTCCACCCATTTCCTATGCGATCCCTCCTAGTTCGGCCTGCCACTCTCCGTAGGTATCTCATTTCCATTGCAGTGACTCTGTTTAGGTGCTTATCAAGTGGTACACATCTTTCACTTCCGTAAAGGAGGGTAGGTAGGTATATAGTCTTGAAGATATGTACTTTAACATTATTCTCTACCTCCCTCTTTCCTATAACTGTGTTGCAGATGAGTTAGTATATTGCACTTTTAAAATGTAAAAAATATAAATACCTTCAACACGATCTAACCAGTCTACAGCAACGTGTGACATTTTCTTTGAAACAAATATTTCGCCCTTATAGAGAATTTAATCTAAATTTTATTTGCTGGTGTAGGTCAAAAGAGCAGACATTCATCTTTCCAGCGGTTCTATTAACATGGAGTTTGAATAAAAACGATCAAATGAAAAATAGTTCCTGGTAGAAAAAAAAATCCTCCAAATAGGTGAAAAATTTCCAATTTTCTATTTCCTTGAAAAATGGTATTTAGGAGGGGGGGGGGGTTGAGACGACACTAAAAACAAATATGATTTGTTTTTTCGTAACAAAAAATTTGTTTACTTACTTCTTACTTTACACCAAGCCACATTATGCATTTATAATTTTTGGTAAATATAATATAGCTTAATAGAATTAGTGAAATTTTTTTTTCTTGTTCTTCAGAAAGAGACGGACCGATTGGAACTTTACTGTTATTTAAATGACGTTCTATGAGGTCTCTAGTGTTGTTGGCCGTTTTAAAGATAAAGAGCTCCTTATAAAAAATATATATTTCCTTTTTAACATTTGAAAAATCCAATCCTTACAGTCCAAAATCCTTCGTAAAATCCTTAATGCTCCTTATTTTGTCACAAATTAAGGCATCCATCAGGACCTCAATGTCCCATATGTTGCCGATTTTGCCAGAGCCAGATACCGTTCCTTCCATGATAAACTTCCCAACCTCCCAAATCCACTTGTTTCTAACCTGGTTTCTCCTTCATTACCTAATAATCCTCCTTGGCGTTTTGAAAATAAGATGGCCTCGAGATCTTCTCCTTTAGAAATGTTTTTGGAGTTCTATCAATGGGCAGATTCTCCACATGTTTTTATCATGTCATAATATAACTTACAGGAAATTTACTTGATGTGTATATATGTATACAGTTGTAAATAACAATAAATAAATTATTAAAAAAACAGCCGCCATTTTTTTATTCCCCCTACCTATACTTGGCAGACTCATTAATTTTGACTAGTAATTATACATAGTTTTTACTAAAGTAATCAAAAATTGGGGTGAAACGACTTACTTTTCTCTACACTTTTGCTTTTGTACTATGATGGTTGACTGGTAATTTGGGTATTTCAAAGGTTATTTTTTATTTTTTTGTGGGGTGAAAGTGCTTTAATAATTATTTTAAGGTTTACTTCTTATAGTATACTATACGTTTCTATTATTTTGTTGTAGAGAGATAACCCTAAAAATATGGACGAACTGGTTGGTGTTTTTGCGGCGGTATTAATCAACCCTTAGCCTTAGCTCTCCTAATAACAGTAATTTTCTCAGGTACTTTTCCCGGGTCCACCTGCCCCTCACTGTCTGTGCCCGTCCTTCCTCAACATAGCTTCGTCTTCAAAAGTGGGTAATGTACTCTTCATCAGCAACCTACAACTTATATTACAAGCTCACCCGTGGAAAACAAATCATGGGCTTGTATCAAGTTTAATTATTTATTACTTTTTATATATTTATTTACTAGCAAACTTAGCAATGTTTCGCTATTGCTATAGTCAGGCATGTATATATTAGGGGTATTCATGATCTTTGGTTTAACATGTTAAAGCGTGTTAAATGGAAAAACTCATGTTAAATCGAAAAAAATTGCCTTCTTTTACCAGGGGTATTCATGATCTTTGGTTTAACATGTTAAAGCGTGTTAAATGGAAAAACTCATGTTAAATCGAAAAAAATTGCCTTCTTTTACCGTGGTAAAACGAAATAACATTTAACATGGCTGAGAGTCTGTTACTTGGTCTGTTAAATGGAGAATGACGTCACACAATAGACCAGTA
>NW_027112611.1:153508-170416 GCF_000696795.3 Halyomorpha halys
TTTCGACCTGAGTCGATTTTTGTACTATTCAATTATCAGTTATCAATTTTTATCATTTATGATTCAATTCAATATTTTGTATAATTCTAAATTTGTTTTGTATACTATTCCTTTTCAATTGTATGTTACTCTAAATGTTGTTGTTATCTCTTTTGTTCTATAGCCCTGATGAAAACTTGAAACTCAGGTCGAAACGTCGGCATAAAATAAATAAATATGGTTTTGTTTATTTATGTTGCTCTTTGCTGACCGCACCCCTCGACAAACATCTCCAATAATTAAGATATATTTTTTATTTTCGTCTTCTTTCATCACTTTAATGTTATTAATTTCATTTATAATCTTAACACTTTCTTGAGACTGGTAAATTTTTTTAAAAATAAATAATTTAATTTCTATCCATTTTAGTCTCAAAACCTTTTATTTTTCTTATAAGTCCGACGTTTCGGCCAATCCGGCCATCTTCAGGAACAATCTACTTAATACAATTTTGGAATTATATGATTTAAAAACTCTAACTTCATGCAGGCTATTCTGCCCAGGTCAAAACATCAATTTCTAATTAGTCAATATTCACTTAAAACAAAATCAAAATCATTTATCACAGACACTATTCCTTAAAAACTTTATCACAACAATCAATTATTAATTTCATTCTGTACAATTATTTACTTTATGTTATTCTGTTTATATATTTTCTCTATCTTGTTATTAACCATGATGAAAGCTGAAAATTCTGGCCGAAACGTTGGTACTATTAAATAAGTTTTTTAACTTATTAGTGTTATATTTTGAACTCATCTTCCAACCATCTTCTCCTCGTATAATTTCTCCACGGTCAACTATCTCTCATCATGTTATATTACAATTTCTAGTTAAAGATCTGTTAGGGCTAATATTTTAGCAAATCTTTAAATGATGTCCTCTCTGTCAGGTTTCAAGTGTTGGTAGGTTTTATGATATAGAGCTCCGAATGAAAAATTAGTGTTTTTTTAAGGTTATGAAACAGCCACCATTTTTTATTCTCCCAAACTATACATGGCAGACTCATCAATTTTGACTAGTAATTATACATAGTTTTAATTAAAGTAATCAAAAACTGGGATGAAATAAATGATTTTTTTTCTACAGGGCTCATGGGATATGGGCAATCTTGTTCCTCTACCTCATCAAAGCTAATAAATCAAAATTTCAAAGGTCAACCAGAAAAAAAAAAAAATCAAAAAAAGTTTTTTAATTTTATATTTCTGTTGGCATTAAAAATTGAAGTCAATTTTTGAGTCTGACTAGATATCTTTTTGTAACGCACAACTTGAATACGCCTTGAACCCTCCACGAAGTCGAGAACTGTTCAGTCGAAACAAGTAAACACTGTTGATAGTAGGTTCAGTGCCTCTGTGATCCTCCATTAACGAAATTATAAGTTGGGCGGAATCATAAGTTCCAGCAATGAAAAGGTTCATTAGTCTCTATAGTGATCACATGATGACGATAAGTATGATGATGTCCGAAACGTAAGAGAATGCTAGTATACCTCAAACGGAATAAAAAAGATCATATGGACTTTAGTCGTCCGGCTCAGAAAAGGGAAGGATTCCTTTTTTTTTTTTTATAACTCAGGGTCTGGTGAAAAGAACTCAAAAAGTAATTAAACTAGTCATTGTGAGCCAACGTTTCGTCCCAGTTTGCAGGGCTTCATCAGGGCTAAAAAAATATACAAACAACTAAAGTAATGTAGCAATAAGATGAAATAAAATTGAGCTAAGGTGTGCCTAAATATGACTTAAAATATGTGAAAATTTATATAAAATTGTACAAAGTAAATTAAATAAAATAAAAATGAAATGTACTGTGAAAAGTACAAATAACCAAAAATCACAACAAAAAATATATATATATATTAAACAATAAATGAAAACGAAAATAGGAACAAATAAAAAAATAGATAACAGTGAAATATAAAAATACAGTACAACCAAAAGATGGAAAATAAAGGAAATGAAAAAAAAGGTCAAAAAAATATTTATTTTAATTTAGAAATTATTATTATTATTATTCTTTATTTTACAAAAATGTAAATACGTGCTCTATTGGAAAAAAAATTCCTATACAGAATTGACATGGAAGCTTGAATAAAGAAACTTTCTAAGGATAGTTTAAAATTAAAATCTGTACGGCATGAAGGATCAGGGCTGTAGTACATTGTAAGGAAGTACTGGTACTAGACCAACGGTTGTGCTAGGAGGTGATTTGGTCAGCATCACGCTCTACCACCAGATTTTTATCCAGTTAAAGGTACCCAATTTAAGAGGCTGAGAGGACCCCAGGAGGCCTCCAGAACCCACAGGGTTGACAGTGTAACATAAAACAATTTTCGGCCCAGTCGGATTCTAACCCGGGTCCTTCGACCTTCGTGCCTTACCACAGTGTCATTGCGCTCCCTAATGATAGTTATAAATAAATTGAAATAAAATCCTGTAGAGATAGTATTAGATATTGGATATACAATGAATTCATATATTTTTCTTAGTAGCGGTAATAACTGAAGGAAAGTAGAGTTGATTTACGTTTGTATCTGAGATTAATGTGGAGAGTGGTGGCACAGTGGTAAGGCACTATACTACTAACTCTTAATGTGGAGCGTGGTGGCACAGTGGTAAGGCACTATACTACTAACTCTTAACGTGGAGCGTGGTGGCACAGTGGTAAGGCACTATACTACTAACTCTTAATGTGGAGCGTGGTGGCACAGTGGTAAGGCACTATACTACTAACTCTTAATGTGGAGCGTGGTGGCACAGTGGTAAGGCACTATACTACTAACTCTTAATGTGGAGCGTGGCGGCACAGTGGTAAGGCACTATACTACTAACTCTTAACGTGGAGCGTGGTGGCACAGTGGTAAGGCACTATACTACTAACTCTTAACGTGGGTACTAACTCTTAATGTGGAGCGTGGTGGCACAGTGGTAAGGCACTATACTACTAACTCTTAATGTGGAGCGTGGCGGCACAGTGGTAAGGCACTATACTACTAACTCTTAATGTGGAGCCTGGTGGCACAGTGGTAAGGCACTATACTACTAACTCTTAATGTGGAGCGTGGTGGCACAGTGGTAAAGCACTATACTACTAATTCTTAAGACCCTGGTTTGAAACCGGTTTTGGCAGATAAGTATTTTCTTGGGGTTCACCTAGCCACATGTAAAATTCTATCGATTCGGTGTAAATACATTGTTACAAATCTTCTTAACTAACTATAGCAGTTTATTTTTTATTTAACATAGTCAAAATATATATTTCTAAAGACAGGGTAATCAAATTAATAAGTCTCTGTAAAAAAACAAAAAAAATAGAATTATAAAAATTTATAGGTAATGTAGTATTTATGTCTATGTATTTTTATCATCTGTAACCTTCTTAGATGATATTTACGTTTCTTTTCATTTCGCCTGCCTTTAATGTGTTTATTTTTATAATTTAAACCGAATGTAATATCAGAGAAAGTCAAAAGGCACAAGCGCGTGGATATGGACATTGGTTGCTTTCTTTACATGCCAAACATTTGTACAAGTCTTGGATTTGAGGCAAGTGGCAAAGATGTAGATTCACTGTAACAAATAAACTTGCCAGTAGTTAATCAAGACTACTATATACTGTTACATGTGCTGTGGATAGACACTGTGGTCGGGAGGTAACCCTGGAGTACACTCAGCCTCTATAAAGTGGGTACCCTTAATTGGGGGAAAATCTGGCGGTTGAACATGATTTTGAAAAAAAATCACCTCCTTGTACAACCATGGTTCTAAAAACAGTGCTTCTTTACTAAGTACTGAACCCATGACCGTTCATGGCTCCGACAGTTCACATAATTATTACTATCTAAAATATTTTAAACTGACTTAAAAAGACAGTTATCTAGCATGTTTCTAAGTTGTCCAAGTCGCCATCTGTGGGTCTAAGCCTCCCCTTTTGAAACGGTTTAGAAAGTCAGGAACGGCTTACTTCGTAGACTTTCTTTTTGGATTTACATATTTTTCTCATAACACTGGTTTACAAAAAGTTACTCTTTCAAATTTAATCTGATAATTTTTGCTGATCTTATTTTTTTATTTGTTTTGTGTGATAAAACCGAAAATGAGTATTTTGTACAAGTGCCCAAGAGGAGAAAAAAGTCATTTATTTCACACCAATTTGTTATTACTCTAATGACAAATCTATATAATTAGTAAAAAAAAGAGTCTGATAGTATAAAAAAATTAGTAAGTAGTAGTCTTTTAAGCATAAACAAGTTAGTAAAAATAAAAAAAGGGTCTGCAAAGAAAAGAAAATGATTTTTTATTCGGAGCTCCTATTTAAAACTACCTATAACATTTTTTTAAATTTATTTAATATAATTTACAACTGTCCAAAAAAAAAAAAAAAAATAGAATAAGTAAATAGGATGAATGTTTCAGACACTTGAAAATCTTGGAAAAGAACCACCCAATGGTACTACTTCAAACATTAATCTAAATTAGAAGGTTCCGTGGCCATCTTTTTTTCAGACGCCTCGGAGGATTGGGAGGAGTTGGGAATCAAAAAACGCATTTCTGTTTCGGGCCAAATCTGCAACGAGATGTTGAGGTCTTTGTGGATGAGATTATTTGTGACGTAATATGGAGCATCAAGGATTTTACCCCATAACTTTAAAAAACCGTCAGAATAATTAGAAATTTATTTGAGCAATCAAAACTACTTCTACGAAGATAGGCGTCATAAACCTACTTTATTGGGCATTAAACTAGCCTTACTTTGGGTTCTCTTTAAGTTCAATATAGTTTTTTTTACCGAGATACAGTTTTTAAATAGCAACATTTTATAACATAATAATGAAAAATCTGCAGTTTTTAAATTAATTTTGGGGAAACTAGGATCTCAGATGTAGGACGTAGAGATGTCTATTAATAATCAGATTAAAGTTCGTTTAATGTACTATAAAGTAGTCTATGACGTTTATCTTCGTTTTATCGTACAGATATTTATTTAATATTATTTAAATAATAATCAAATATCATAAAATAACAAGATTGAAGGAAAAGGACTGACTTTCAGACTGACATGATTGACGGCTACTGGAGCACTTAGGTAGTGTCAGCAGCTGGTTTGTGGTTTCCTGCAATTTGCTGTTAGCACCTTCTGCTATCTTCCTGTTTACGGTTTGACACCATCGCGGTGTAGTGACGTGACACCTACCATCACCTCTAGCTCGGTGTAGTGAGGTATAACCCCCACCCATGTCACTCATGTTCCTTAGTGGAAATTATTTCGGAGAGTCTACTTTGCTGCATCCAATGATATTCTTGGACAATCTCTCAGCTCTAGTAGGATGTCTTTATAAACTTCTCTCATTCCTTGCCTTCTGGTAGGCAGCGGTTGACATTGATGAGAAGAATAGTAGGTAAGATCACGAGAATCTGAGTCACAAATGACAGGACTAGTGAAGATTTGGGGCTACAATAAGTGTGTAACACTTTAGGGGTATTGATGATCTTTAGTTTAACATGTTAAAGCGTGTTAAATGGAAAAACTTATGTTAAATAGAGAAATATTTTCTTCTTTTACTATGTTAAAACGATATAACATATAACATGGTTGAGAGTCTGTTACTAGGTCTGTTAAATGGAGAATGACATCACGAAACAGACCAGCTGAGCTTGTCACCGTTTTATTTGTTGTCGTGTTAGGTTACTTACTCGTAGTTTGTGTTTTTCCTTTTGGACTTTTTAAAAAAGTCAATCAGTAACCAAATTATTACACAATTTCTACTTTTCATTCAATTTAGATTTTTTGTAATAAATTACTGTAATCAAAACTTAGAAGTAAACAATAACATGAAGTTTTGGAAGGAAAGGTTACTAAACAAGTTGCTCAGAAAATCCGCAAGGAGCTCTTATGCATTAACCATTTAACACGACTTTAAATAGGGCTGCTCACAATGCTATACTTATAACATTTAACATGGAAAAACATGTTAAACTAAAGATCATGAATAAATCTACTGAATGAGTTAAGGGTAAATGGTTTGGTAAACGTCTGTAAAGGTGTTCCTTCATATTTGACAAACAAAAACAAATTCGCGCATGCGCAAGCTTGTGGGTAGGTTGTTTAGCTGATACAAGTTGGCCTGAATTTTCGGCCAACTGTTGAATTTCTTTTTTTTTTAGAACTGCCAACAGATGAATTTTTATGTTTTAATTAATTAAAGAATTTTCCCAACCTTTGGATTCAATTATTAACTCTAGTTTAAGATTGTATATTTTAAAATTCTATCGATTCGGTATAAATATGATGTTTCAAATCTTGTTAATTAACTTTAGCAGATTAATTTTGATTTAATATAGTACAAACATATATTTATGAAGACATTATATATCTACATAATTAAATTAAAAAGTTTCAGATAAAAATGCTAGAAGGTTGAAGGTAGAAGGTAGAATTGATAGGTTATGTAGTACTATTTAGATGAATTTTTATCACCTACCAACTTATATTTCTGATATCTATGATTCCTCTCATTTCCCATCTCTTTATTCTGTCCCTTTTTAATGAAAATAGAATAAATCGAATGTAATTGCCAATAAAATTCAAAAGAACAAATCAAGTGTGTGGATACAAACGTTTGTTGCTTCCTTTGTTTAAAAAGCATTTTTACATGTTGTAGATATACGGTTGATGTGTTAATCCAGCATAAAGCGCACGAGCAGATCCAACGAGGTAGGGGCGTAGGTGGTGCGCTCTACCCTAAGGAAACAAGCAGTTTTAATTTTCGGAATCAGGGTAGTATCCTTGGTCCTATCCTACAGTCTTCACAGGTGACATCCCAACCCATCCTAACACTATCATCACCACGTATGCCGATGACACATGTCTATTGTCAGTAAACAATGATCCTTACATTGTATCCCAAACCCTCCCATCCCACATCACCACCCTTGAAGAGTGGTGCCAAAATTGGAGGATTAAAATAAATTCCAATAAATCCCACCAAATACATTTACCCTTCGTCGTAAGCCCATGACCTCTTGACCGACAGTACCCTTTAATAATACCCCACTTATTCCTGTTGAACAGATCCGTTACGTAGGAATATATCTTGAGAAACGATTGACATGGAATCCTCATACAAGACTGAAAAGACAGAAGACTGCTCGTCGATTCCGACTATTGCAACATTTACTAGACAAACGGTCTAAATTGCCAATCCATTACAAAAGACTGATCTACATGACTATCATAAGGCCTATCTGGACATATGGAGTTGAGCTTTGTTGGTTCCACTAAACCATCAAATTCCTCCCGAATCCAACCCTTCGTAAAATTGTTAATGCTCCTTACTTTGTTACAAATCAAGTCATCCATCAGGAACTCAATGTCCCATGTATTGCCCATGGAAAAGACAGAAGACTGCTCGTCGATTCCGACTATTGCAACATTTACTAGACAAACGGTCTAAATTGCCAATCCATTACAAAAGACTGATCTACATGACTATCATAAGGCCTATCTGGACATATGGAGTTGAGCTTTGTTGGTCCACTAAACCATCAAATTCCTCCCGAATCCAACCCTTAAAGTTCAAAATCCTCCGTAAAATTGTTAATGCTCCTTACTTTGTCACAAATCAAGTCATCCATCAGGAACTCAATGTCCCATGTATTGCCGATTTGGCCAAAACGAGATACCATTCCTTCCATGATAAACTACCCAACCACCCAAATCCACTTGTTTCTAGCCTGGCTTCTCCCTCATTATCTAATAATCCTCCTATGCGCCTGAAAAGAAGGTGGCCTCGAGATCTTCTCCTCTAGAAATGTTATTGGAGTTCTATCAATGGGTAGATTCTCCATATGTTTGTATCATGTCACTATGTCACCTACAGCAAATTTACTTGTTGTATATATTTTTTATACAGTTGTAAATAACAATAAATAAATTATTAAAAAAAAAAGTTCGGAATAATTTTATATTATTGGATCATTTCATAATAAATGTCCGTTTTTATTACTTCAGAAATCCAAAGTGAGATTAGTGGACTTAATGTAGTTTATTAAGTTAGTAAAAACCAAAGTCATTATTAATCCTCTCTTGGCCAGAACTACATACCACTTCTTCCATGATAAACTTCCTAACTACCCAAACCCACTTTTTTCTAGCCAGGCTTCTCCTACATTACCTGATAATACTCCATTGCTTCTGAAATTGGAGTTCTATCAATGGATAGATTCCCCACATACCTAAATCATGCTAATGTATAACTAACATAAAATTTGCTTGTTATATATATTATATGTTTTAATACAGTTGTAAATATCAATAAATAAATCATTAAAAAAAAAAAAAAATAGTGACCCCAGAAAGATAAATTCATGAACCGTCTCAATCTAATACTGTTTCAACCGCACTTAGTTATTTGGGGTGTTAATGACGAGGCAGATTTAATTTTATAATTTTATATTGTGTTTGCGGCTTTAGTGCACTTGCTCAGCCTCCACTGGCTCACTACCAGTGATGCGGCGAGAGGGATGCGCTGGAATCTTCTGAGCTCTGCTCTACCCCTCACACGTGGGGAATAGAGTGGGCTCAGGGATCCTCAGGTCGATTGTGTAAATATTGTATATTAGAGTGTAAATGTGACTAGAGACTATATTATTTTATCATTATATTATTTTATTTTATTTATTTATTTTTTCATACACATAGTTTGATTATGTTCATTTTGTTTATCCTTCTGTTTCTATATATTTTAAGAGAGATCTTTTTTCTCATTTATTTTTATTCTTATTTTATTTTATTTTAGTATGAATGTGATCATTCAATGCTATTGCCTATTTCCCACAACTGTCTAGCAGATTGTAATATCTATCAATAAATAAAAAGTATTTAAAAAAAAAAAAATTATATTATTCCCATTAAGGAAGGTTAAAACCTAATTTTTTTGGGTCCAAATGAGTTGTTCCCGACAATTTTCTAAGCAGTGTTTTGACAGACATCGTTGACCATGATTTGGATTCCAAAGAATACAGTAGACGTTCTGTCGCCATTGGTCTTAGTTTCATAACATTACTAAGTTAAAACAACTATAGAACCTTATTTCTGATTTTTAGAACAGAATTCTTAAAGCAAGACTAGAAGGCAGTTCTCCTCATTAATCCTTACTTACTAACAATAATATAGAAATTCTTTAGAAGAAATGGTAAATTTTTCTAAGGAGGATAAATTTACCCTGTATAAAAGAATCATGACCAATATTTTATAATGTTATGGATCAATAGATGAAGACAGTGTCATGCTATATATGCTATTTAAATTGTATTAGAATATAAGAGCTGCCTACTGTTTGCTGACTGTCTCCTATTGGATTGGCAATGATGAGAAGAACACTTTTATTATCGTATCAAAGAACAATATATAGTCCACCTCATTTCTGAACCTAATGGTATTACGAAAATTGAACGGGCCAATATTATCCCCATATCGATTATTGAGGCCACTTTGTCTAATGATCAGCCAATCGATTATTTATTCATAATTACTAAGCATTTAATTATTTTTAACTAATCATTGTTGAACGTTTTCGTTACCTGCCCGTCTCGCTTTTAGTAATATTCTGAGCGTTTGTATTTTCCTAATTATCTCTTCAGGAGGGATATATTAACCTATGTGGGGGTGGGTAACTCATTGGTAAGGCAATGGTCTACTAACTCCAAGTACACGGTTTCGAATTCGGATATGGCAGATAATTATTATTTGTAACCTGTAGCCGTTGATAATTATTTTCTTTCGTAAGAAGATAGTCCGGGTAGCGGTTAATAAATTAACAAAATAGCAGGAAAAAAGTTTTTAACCAATGTTTCGCTCCAGTTTGTCAGAGCTAAACGATAACAAGATTCAAACATTGTAACAATTGACCGAACGTTAAAATAAATATTCACAGAAAAAACGAAAATATATATAAAAACAAAAGTGGGACGAACCGTTGGTTTACAATAAATAGTTTCTTCTACTATTTTATACTATCTTCCTACAAAACTACCAACTATCTTCTTCCAATAATTATTTCCTGCTTCACTGTAGCCGTGAGTCAGCCCTGTAGGTTTGGGAGCCCTTTATCCAGCGGATTCTGACCAAATCATCTCCTGGCACAACCCTTCATGGGTTGTAACTGTACAGATTTTATTTTAATTTTTAATTATTTATCTATACATCTCCATTTAATTCTCTCTGAGTACAATAAATCGTAAAAATTCTACAATATACATGATATGACGAGAAACACTAAAATAATGATCGACAAATCGACGTCCCTCTCTATTCTTTCCTACACCTCGAAACACAATCCATGGAGATGCGGTACCTTCGTAAGGTGGAAGGAAGGACACGACGAGTACGGAACAGTACCATTCAGACTAACCTAGGAGTCAAACCGGCTGAGAGCATCCTAGAGGGGCACAAGCTAAAATGGTTCGGACACCTCCTTCGGATGGACCAGGAAAGAACTGCCAGAAAGACATATGAGACTCGCGTGGAGGGAAGAAGACCACGCATTTCCCGGGAGGAGAGTGTTAAGGAGCCGTTCAGGAGGCGGGATATGGACTGGAGTAGAAGAAAGGAGATGGTCCAAGAGCGAGATATCTCGTCCACACTCTGCAAATTGTAACCCCACACTGCGCAAGCGGTAAAGAGGATAAGATGATTATGATGATGATGACCATGATATATACATAAAAATCCTATATAATCATGCAGAATTATATTCCATTAAAATCTAAAATGAATATATTTAAATAAAAGTAATAAGTGATAATTCTAAAAATCTATAAATATTTAAACTCCGATTTTTCAAATCGTCATTTTCTGGGTCTGTTCATGATCAATAGGTATATTTAATTAGTGACGTCATATATTCAATCAGGTCTTTTAGGTATTGGACATTTAGATTCATAAGACTTTCACCCCGAAACGTCAGTAACAGAAAAATACGTACACATATCAGTGGCACATCATAGTCAGGATTCATATGGAGGACTTCGTGAGAAGCATCAAGAACTACTTATAGAAAATTCTAACAGTTATAGAAAATATTATTATAAAAAAAAAGTATATAAGTATAAAACAAATTATGGCCAGAATATACCAAAAGGAGGCTGAAAAGGAGTTGGATAAGAGAACTCATTAACTACTTATTTTATCTACTAATTGTCTCAAAGATTTTTTAAAAAAACATGGTTCATTTAAAAAAAACATATCTTAATAAATAATTTTGTAATATAGATAATAATGCTCTAGATTTTGTAAAAGTATAACACAAATTAAGGCCCGAAAATACCTGAAGGTGGCTGAAAAAGAGTTGGATATATGATCTCATCTGTATTATATCGTCCACCCAGTAACACAAAGGTTTTAAAAAATAATAAATAAGATCGTAGCTCAATAAAATTACAATTTTTTTTTTGGCAAAAAAACATAAATTATATATTTTGTAATATATTTAATGACGCATAAGAGTGGATAAAGCACCAGGACCAGGTTTTAATCCGGCGGTTGCAGATAAATCATTTATTCTGTATTTCAATGCTTAAGTGCAAATACGCCTTTAGGATTTTTATATATAAAAACGCCTTAATTGATTTTAACAACATTTCGGGATATTTTGTTTTCCATGTTCAGGTTACGTGATAACAGTACAGCATTCCATTAAACATTATAGTAACGATGTTTAAATACAATTAAAATATTAGGACAATATTACCTTATAACTAAATTTAATAATTTACAAATTAAAATGTTGATAAAATTTTTTTTTTAAAATTATTTATTTAATGTAATTTACGACTGTACAAAATAATACAATAGGTAAATATGTAGAATGTTTCATATACACTTGAAAATCTTGGGAAGGAACCATTGGTGGTACTTCAAACATTAATTTAAATTAGAAGGTCCCGTGGCCAACTTCTTTTCAGACGCCTCGGAGGATTATCAGGGATTGTTAAGGATGAAAGATTAAGAATTAATGGGTTAGGATGGTTAAGGAGTTTGGAATGAAAAGACGCATATCTGTTTTGGATCAAATCTGCAACGAATGGGATGTTCAGGTCTTTGTGAATGAGTTTATTTGTGACGTAATAAGGAGCATCAAGGATTTTACGTAGGATTTTGGATTGTAACGATTGGATGCGGGAAGAATTTGATGGTTTGGTGGAGCCCCAGAGCTCAATTCCATATGTCCAAATAATAAAATAATTAAAAATTATAATCATTCATAAAATTTAGCAATTCCTAAACACTTTCATTCATTAATGCTACATTCCATCTCTCATATTAATCTCGTATTATCTCTTTGGATCTATCATGAAAACTCATGTCCTTGTTTTGAAGATGCAGAAAAATACCCTGGAAACGTTGTTAAAATCAATAAATGTATTTTATTAAAACAAATTCCAGAGCAAGTATTTTTATCCTAAGCATTTATATACATCTTAAGGTGCTTCTACATATTTGTCAAATGTTGGTAAATTTAAGCAAACTCAAGATTTTTGAGCAATACTAAGGTTAATCAAGAATTCTATCTATTCTAAGGGCATTAATGCTGTGTTAAATGTAAAATGTTTTGCCATGTTAAATGTTATAAATATAGGATTATGATCAGCTCTATTTAAAGTCATCTTAAATGTTAAATGCATAAGAGCTCCTAGCGGATTTTCTGAGCAACTTGTTTCATAACCTTTCCTTCCAAAACTTCATGTTATTATTCACTTCTAACTTTTGATTAAAGTAATTTATTACAACATGACTAAATTGAGTGAAAAGTGGAATTTGTGTGAAAGTTTGGCCACTCAATGTCTTGTTTATCTTCTAACTTGTCAGGAAAATAATTAAGATGAGGCAATTGACAACTGCCATTACATTATTATTATCAGCCATTTCTTTATTAGTTATAAAAACATCCAAAACAATACTAACACACACTACGAGCAGGTAACCTAACACAACAAACAAAATAGTGATGAGCTCAGCTGGTTTTTTGCGTGACGTCAAACTCTAATTAATAAATCTAGTAACACAGACTCTCAACCATATTATATGTTATATCGTTTTAAAATGGTAAAAGAAGAAAATATTTCTCCATTTAACACGAGTTTTTCAATTTAAAACGCTTTAACATGTTGAACTAAAAGATCATGAATACCCCTTCAGTTATATGTACCGTGGATAGACATTGTGGTCGGGAGATACTCCAGGAGTACACTCAGCCTCTATAAAGTGGGTACCCTTAATTGGGGAAAAAACTTGTTGGTCGAGCGTGATCCTGACCACATAACCTCCTTGCACTGCCGTTATCAAGAAAAAGCATGTCCTTAGCAGGTATTGAACCCAAACCCTTCACGGGCAACCTGAGGTATATGTTTTTTATAATGCATTACGTTATCTACCAGATTGTTATAATGAGATATTCCTTATTTTATTAAAAATTTATACGATGCACACTACGACCTCATTTTAATATCACGCTGAGAAACTCATTTTTGAATTATTGCTATTTTGAAAAAATGATGTAATATATAAAAGTCTTCATTTTCATTCATCGTCAAAAAAGATTTCGACTATTACAGAACTAACAAGACAAGCGGTCTAAACTTCCAACACATTACAAAAGACTGATTTACATGACTGTAATAAGGCCAATCTGGACATACGGAGGTGATCTTTGGGGCTCCACTAAATCATCGAATTCCTCTCGTATCAAATCCTTCGTAAAATCCTCCATATTTAACCGATCTAGCTCGAACCCGATATAAATCCTTTTATTACAAACTCCCTAACCATCCAAATCCACTAGTTTCTAGCCTTCCTTCCTTCTCTTCCATTCCTGACAATTCTCAAAAGTGCCTGAAAAGAAGATGGCCAAAAGAGTTTCTCTACATGTATCATGTCGTGTATCAAATTTGCTGGATGTATTATTATGTACAGTTGTAAATGTCAATAAAGTAAATTAAAAAAATAAATGAAATAACAAGAATCAATTATTTTCTGTAATAAACGTTTGCGTAAGAATATGTGTTAATTTCAACATATACAACCATACTGCCCATGGGCAGCAAGGGGGGAGCAACATTCTGCCATAAAAATCCCTTAGATTTTTGGGACCCATGAAAAGAAAATATTGAACTTATTTGATAGATTCTTTCTGGACACATGCTATAATTAGGAAGGTAATGGCGGGAGGGGGAAGATGGTGGCATCCAAAAACTCATCACAGATAAGTGCAAAACTGCCTTTTCTTTCATTGTACGAGCCATTAGTTACACCTTGTTAACGATTTGAATTCAGTCGTTTTATTTTCAATAATTTATTGTGATTATAGATAATAAAACATTAATAATATAATAAAAAATAATGATTGAATTTTATGAAGTAGAAATAAAATGGCGGGCGATGGAATGCGGAATTACATATCTTTCTTTTACCCAACGAGTGCGGTCAAAGAAAAAATACTCTAATAGTCATAAAATCCATTTAATTTGAGTCACTCATTCATAAAGACCTTAACATCCCATTCGTTGCAGATTTGACCCAAAACAGATATGCGTCTTTTTATTCCAAACTCCTTAACCGTCCTAACCCATTAATTCTTAATCTTTCATCCTAAACAATCCCTGATAATCCTCCGAGGCGTCTGAAAAGAAGATGGCCACGAGACCTTCTAATTTAAATTAATGTTTGAAGTACCACCAATGGGTGGTTCCTTCCCAAGATTTTCAAGTGTATATGAAACATACAACATATTTACAAAATGTATCATTATGTACAGTTGTAAATTAGAATAAATAAATAATTAAAAAAAAAAAAAAAATTTGAGTGAACGTTTGGCCCCACGTTGCAGCCCTGATGAAGCCCTCTAATGTGGGACGAAACCTTGGCTCATATTATATAGTTTTAAGATTATATGAGTTTTTTTTGGACTACACCCGGAACATCTTCCTTTTAATATCACACACGTTCAATCATTGATCTTCCAATATATATATACATTTGCTAGAACCGAAGTATAAGAACCCCACATAGGGCTCTGGAAAATTTTCAATCTCCAGTTTTGTTAAATTTTGGCCCCTTATTATTTATTTTTTTTTTTTTTATTTTATCTTCAGATTTAGAAACCATACAGAAAGTACGTTATATTTTTTGATACTACATTATTGACAAGAACTGAACTAGTCCTAAAATCGATATTATGTTATGTGTGATATTAGGTTTTATATATTTCTTA
Organism: Halyomorpha halys; assembly: GCF_000696795.3. NCBI lineage: Eukaryota > Metazoa > Arthropoda > Insecta > Hemiptera > Pentatomidae > Halyomorpha > Halyomorpha halys. Next base: position 168,819 of record NW_027112611.1, read on the forward strand.
AAATAAAGCATAATGTTTCTCGTAAAAAGTAAGGCATTTTTTTTTCGTCTGATTAACATAAATCACAGAAAATTTATTCAGTGATTTTTGATTTAAACAATGAATTTACCTAAATCTCAAAAACAAAACAAAAAATATATATATAATTTTACTAATAACTGAGCTATTGTTATATAGTTATTTCACCACAATAGGGTTACAATTATTTTACAGAAAGCAAAAGATTTTTTTTTTAAATACACCTATTATTTTCTGAAATGATTGGAGAAAAAATTAGAAAACAAAAATCCTATTATTATATTTATAGAATTAATTTAAGTAATTAATTCAACTTAGTCAAACTTTTCCAATCTGAAATCAAACGTATACTTAAGGTGTTTAAACCATTAAGACATTCAACTACTATTTCATCACTTATAATATTTGTTTTTTAAATGTATAAGGAAAAACCTTTAAATTCGGGAAAATACGTTAACAAGTAACATTCCAATATTTTAGTAAAATTATATATATATTTTTTTTTTGTTTTTTGATATTTAGGTAAATTCATTGTTTAAATCAAAAATCACTGAATAAATTTTCCGTGATTTATCTTAGTCAAACGAAGTAAAAAAAATATGCCTTAATTTTTACGAGAAAAAAAAATATAATTATAATAAAAATATGCTTTAGGTTATTTTAAGAAATATATAAAACCTAATATCACACATAACATAATATCGATTTTAGGACTAATTCAGTTCTTGTCAATAATGTAGTATCAAAAAATGTAAGGTACTTTCTCTATGGTTCTCTACTGGGAGTCTAAATCTGAAGACAAAATAAAAAAAATAAATAAATAAATAATAAGGGGCCAAAATTTAACAAAACTGAAGATTGAAAATTTTCCAGACCCCTATGTGGAATTCTTATACTTCAGTTTTAGCAAATACTAAAAAAATACAAAATTATTTTTTAAACAAATATTTTTAAAAAATAATAAAAATCGCAAAATAGCACTTCTAAATAAGCATAACAGAATCTTTAAATTAATCTCAAAATGAAGATATTTGTATTTGTTTAAAATTATTACCTCTTTCCGCCTAACGGCAGACTAACCCCCATTTTATAAATCATACAATTGTTTATTTAATTGTACTAAACGTTGCTCAAATTGTATAGTTGTAATTTACCTGTATTGGTTCAGATTGCACTATTTTTTTTTTCAATATAGTGTAAGCCGAAAAAAATAAATAAATGTTAAGTCCTTATCACAGTTGTAAAATAAAATATTACACGGTGATCACTAAAGACTTTAGTATATAATAGAAAGATATTAAATATTAAAATATGCTTTAATGTTATAAAAGGTAAAATTATAACAAAAAAATATATGAATATTATAGGGTTAGATCTTGTTTTTCGGAACTGAATTTTGGGGAACTGCTAAACCCTCGAACATCAAACGTATCCAATCCTTTCAATTCAAAATCCTTAGAACCATAGTTGATTACGTTTCCAACAGAACACTACACCATGACCTACATATCCCTTTTGTCCTTGATCTCATACCAACCATATTCTCAAAATTCCATATAAACCTTTCCAACCATCCTAAT
>NW_027112611.1:170466-170954 GCF_000696795.3 Halyomorpha halys
CATTTTATAAATCATACAATTGTTTATTTAATTGTACTAAACGTTGCTCAAATTGTATAGTTGTAATTTACCTGTATTGGTTCAGATTGCACTATAGTGTATATTTTTTCAATATAGTGTAAGCCGAAAAAAATAAATAAATTTTAAGTCCTTATCACAGTTGTAAAATAAAATATTACACGGTGATCACTAAAGACATTAGTATATAATAGAAAGATATTAAATATTATAATATGCTTTAATGTTATAAAAGGTAAAATTATAACAAAAAAATATATGAATATTATAGGGAGGGTTAGATTTTGTTTTTCGGACTTGAACTTTGGGGAACAGCTAAACCCTCGAACATCAAACGTATCCAATCCATTCAATCCAAAGTCCTTACAATACATAGTTAATGCACCTGTTTAAGTAAGGCGCCCCCCTCACTTCTGAAAGGAAATTCATGATGCCATCTAGTGGCACAGATGTGCAGTAAGAAGCTTGGG
>NW_027112611.1:172104-173287 GCF_000696795.3 Halyomorpha halys
AAAAAATAATATTTACGAAAAAACTATTTTATTTCTTAGAAAATTACAGCCTTAAATTATATATTATATTTTTACATTCTTAAATTTTTAAATTTTATATTGACTATTTACTTTTTTATAATCATATATTAATGGCAGTTGCAAAGTTTACTAAACTTGATCATGAGTTTAATCTAACTAAGTTTTGTAAAGTTTATTTTTTAACTGATTGCTTGAATTTAGCTAATTAATACGAATTTCATTCAGTGGTTTAAAAAAATAAGAAGTTACTCAAAAATTATCTCCTGGTTAACAAGAATGGGTATTCGATTTAAAAAAAAAATTTAATTTAAAAAAATAAGATTTACCAATAACTCAAAAACTATTTTATCTCTTAGAAAATTACAGCCTTAAATTATATATTATATTCTTACATTCTTAAATTTTTTATATTTTTAAATTTTAAATTGACTATTTACTTTTTTATAATCATATTTTAATGGCAGTTGCAAATTTACAAAACTCATAAGTAAACAAAGTTTTGTAAAGTTTATTTTTGAGCTGATTGCTTGAATTTAGCATATTAATACGAATTTCATTCTAAATCCATTTTCATCGGTAGTTTTGCTAAATTTAGAGTAGTTTTTGAGTTATTTGTATTTCTTTTATTTACAGTTTTGCTGCTGTATGAAGGATTGATTAAGTTTTACACCAGTATAAGTTGATTATATTTCTGAGCATAAAACTCAACAAAATATTTGACAAATATCGACAGAGGTTTGGTAACAATAAAAACAACAGAGCAAGAGAGATATTTTCACGATTTTTGTTTCCAAGGTAAATATACTCAATATAAAGTCTTGATGAAGATTAAATCAAATCGCTTACCATATGAACTAATAAATAAATCAAACACAAAAAAAACTAAAAACTAAATATTTGACTGGGTACTTCCTTACTTCTGTGATTTCCAATAACTGATTTTGATTCACCAAATGACAGTATCTCCCTGTATTTTTACTGAACTCCACATAATTTATTTATTATATTATAATTAGAATTAGCAATGTATGTGTGTGCTTAGTTATAGATATTATTTTTTTAGATATTACTAGATCCTTATTTTTACTTCTTAGGAGTAGTCATTTTCATGATGTTTGCCAAAATAAATAAATTATAATTTAATTGGGGAAGTTTGTCGGGG
>NW_027112611.1:175568-175900 GCF_000696795.3 Halyomorpha halys
TCAATCGCTTACCAGAAGACCTAATAAAATAATCAACCAAAAAGAAAACTAAAAAAGAAATATTTAATTGGATACTTTCTTACTTCTATGATTTTCGATAACTGATTTTGATTCACCGAACGACCATATCTCCCTGTATTTTTCTTAGAATGTATGTGAGTGCTTAGTAATAGATATTATTGTATCCTTATTTTTACCGTATTCTGTATCATCTTTTTTTATTCTCCTTATTATATTAATTCACTAATTGAAATTTGTAGTTTTATTATTCACTTCAAAATCCTTTCAGTTATTTTTATTATTATTGTTTATTTTATTTTCTTTTGTTAGTT
>NW_027112611.1:179775-180677 GCF_000696795.3 Halyomorpha halys
GTGCATTCCTGCATTTCTTATTTTCCTACGTAATCAACCATTTTAAGAATAATTATGCCACGAATTTTGTTTAGCCCAACTTGTCTTAGCTTTAGTTTTGTCTAGCCGCTGCGAGTGTTTGGGAACCGCTAAGTTAGAAGCTGTGATTGTATTGTCATGGTTACAAGCCCAATAACAAATAAATAAAAAGTGACTTTGTTTATCAAAGTGTATCTAATGTATAAAAAGCAGTTTTTTTTTTGTTACCTTATGAATTGCCATACCGTCCATTCGATTGTATTGGGACTTTTGGTTAAATGTTCCGGATTTTCCCGGGAAGATTATAGACGTCCGATTTTTTCCGGTAAAAAAAAATTATTAGCAAAATTAAGCATTTTTGGCACGTAGTTCAAAATGTATACATTGTTTTCTTGATTATCGATTTGTATTATGCCAATCGATTTATCTCTTTTTTGGAGAATAAGAAAAAAATATTACTTGATTTTTTAAAAATTAAAAATTTATAAAAAAAAACATAATGAGGCTTTCAATAAAGTTGATAAATACATTTTGTTTTTAAGAGCATATTCGTTTTTTAGCGTCATCAGAAACCCTCAATACAATTTTTCAAAGAAATTAAAAAATTTTCACTTTGATTTATTTGGAGAATTTTTTTTTTCCGGTGACTAGTGTTCATATAATCGTCTGTAACTCCAGTACATTTTATCCAATTCATACCTTAATAGAACCGTTGGGATGCTGAATGTCTGATCTTTTAACATTAACAAAAATTATATTCAATGCCCTTGTCAGAGTAAAATATTATTTTAAATTAAGGAAATTTTTTTAAACGTTTCATTTTATATATCTGGTTCTTATATATAATTTATTTAATTATATCCGGTTTATGCCCGTTTATAGAG
>NW_027112611.1:181005-182627 GCF_000696795.3 Halyomorpha halys
TTTTTTATTAAATTAATAATAATAAGCTGTATTTTCAACAAAATTTCTCACAAATGGATGATAGTCGTGTTTACGTAAAACTTAAAAGTGTTCTATGATTAATAAAAAATCACAGCCTCCTTTATCAAACGACCTTGGCCTTATCCATCGCTTGATCGCGTAACCTCCCCCTTTGCCTTCCTCCCTCGATCAGCTGATACCGACTCCGGACGACTATCGGATAATAATGGTGAACTGGAGGAACGACTTACGTTGTCCTGCGGAGACTGCTTGGACCTGGAGTCCTCCATGGCGACCATCGACACTCCCGAACCCCCGTTCTTGAACGGCACTGGCCGCAGACTAACTCCCTCCACTGAGATAATTTCAGTGGCAAGCTGTGTGTTATTATCCTCCCACTTAGCTCGCTGCCATCTTGCCGGACCGCCAGGCCGCGCTAGCTCCCGGCTCCTCTTCTTCCTTATAATCTCGGGGATCCGATACCAGTCCAAATTCCGTTAGGTTCGATAATTACCTCCAACAGAAAAACGGAAAGTCCTATCACCTAGATTTTTTCTTTTTACTCAGACTTTCCTTTGAAACGTGTCCTTATTTTTGAGAACATATTAGAGAAGAGGTTCTGGAACCCATGATTCATATTGCTAACAACTTCTTTATAGTATTAGAATTTACAAATCTACAAGAATCGGTCGCCAGAGCCCTTTTTAAAATGAACTTTAAAGGCTGAAGGCCCACGACAGATGGTGCACCCTTCGTCCCTTTCCCATTCTTGGTAGTAGACTCTATGATAATAGCAAGCTTTAAAAATGTATTAATTTATATGTATACAATTATAATCATAAGTATAGACAGAGAGAGAAATAGAGGAAATAAGTCGGCTAAAAATAGGAAATTCGATAATGATGAAAACATATGGTATGGTGCGAGCTCCCCACCACCCTGCATTGAATTGAAATTTAAGTTTTTATTTATAAATATTACAATCTGCCACAGCACCAAACAATAATTAATAATGATAAATTATCACATTCATAATGAAATTTTAAAAAAATAATAGAAATAATTGAAACAAAATTAACATAAAAATAAATCTCTATATGTATATAAACAGAAATATAAATAAAATGAACATAATCAAGCCATGCACATGAAGAAATAAGGATAAAATAAAATAGGTAACATTTTGAGCTAATATTCAATTTAAAAAAAATATAATAAATACTAATCACATACACACTATTTACACTCTGGAGCTGAAATTCGTCGAGCCCACTCTATCCCCCACGCAAAGGTGGTAGAGCAGGACTCTTCCAGATCCCAGCGCAGCTCAATTTATTCAGTGCTAAATAGTTGAAGAACCAATATTGAAATTACTAATCAATTAAAAATTATGGTGATATGAAAACATTTATCAGACTGGCTAACCTGTAAAACGCACTGCGCATGCGTCCTGCAGTTAATAGTCCATCTTGTGTTGGGACAGATTTTTATTTACGCGTTTTCTAGCTTTCTGGCGGTATATAAGACGTCTATATTACAACTTTTACTATCGGAAATGATTTTTTAACCAGAAAAAAATACTTTTTTAAAGATACGGTAAATAAACACAGTATCTTTAATTT
>NW_027112611.1:182677-183271 GCF_000696795.3 Halyomorpha halys
GTCTATATTACAACTTTTACTATCGGAAATGATTTTTTAACCAGAAAAAAATACTTTTTTAAAGATACGGTAAATAAACACAGTATCTTTAATTTTTTGTTTTATGTTAATATTATAAGTTTGATTTAGCAAGCGCGGTGACACAGATTAAGGGGCTCTACTACCAACTCCAAGGACCTGGGTTCGAATCAGACTGTGGCAATTATTTATTTTGTTACTATAGCCGTGAGTCAACCCTTTGGGTTCGGAGGCCCATTCAGCCTGATAAGAGTAGGCAACTTTAATTGACTTGTTCTAAAAACAGTGCTTCCTAACAAAGTACTGAACCCCTGACCCTTCCTGGGTTTTAGCGATTCACATTATTATTATTATTATAAGTTTAATCAATATAGAGCTCTTAGTTTAAATAATAACCCAGTTTACAGAACCCTCAGCCGTCTAGATTTTTCTACTGAATTTAATTTTTAATACTTGTATGCACAAAACGCGAATTGTCAGCCGTTTAAGAATCTCGAACTCACACGCCATAAATATATATCTGAAAAATAAATCTTACATTGCACAAGATGAAGAAATCTGCAGTGCCTCTAAACA
>NW_027112611.1:184541-185912 GCF_000696795.3 Halyomorpha halys
GGTTTGAGTGGTCAGAGAGTTTATAATGGAAGGAGTAATATCTGAGTCGGCCTAGATCGGTAACATAGGGAACATTAAGGTCTTTATGAATGATTATATTTGTGACAAAGTAAGGAGCATTGAGGATTTTACGAAGGATTTTGGATTGTAAGGATTGAATACGAGAGGAATTCGAAGGTTTAGTGGAGCCCCGAAAGCTCAACTCCGTATGTCCATATAGACCTTATAGTTGTCATGTAGATCAGTCTTTTGTAATGTGTTGGAAGTTTAGACTGTAGTAAGTGCTCTAATAATCGAAATCGACGTTCATTTTCCTGTCTTTTCAGTCTTGTGTGAGGATTCCAGGTTAGTCTTTTTTCCAACTTTAGTTCAAGGTAGCAGATCTGTTCGACAGGGGTAAGAGTAACATTATTAATGAAACTGTAGGGCAGTCGGCAGGTTTACGACGATAGGTAAAGGTGAAATTTGTTGGAATTTATCTTAATCCTCCAATTATATGTAATAAAAAATAAATAAAATATGTGTAACCATAATAATTGATAAATAGGCGAAATATAAGTAAAGTTTAACAAAAGAAATGAATAGAAAAAAAAATTATTTTGAAAACAACAATATTCTGTTTATATATATATTTTTTTTATTTTCTATACTTACTGGTTGTTATCTTGCTTTGTTCTTAGCCCTGATGAAGGCTAGAAACTCCAGCCGAAACGTTGGCACAATCAAACCAGTTACATCAACTTATTTGTGTTTCACTTTGACCACATCCCCAACCATCTTCTCCTCGTCCACGGTCAACTATCTCTCATAATTAATTTAAAATATTAAACAGTGATCATATGTTAAATAAAATATTACAGTGATCACTAAATCTCTTTATATAATATACAGATATCTTGTTAAAAGATAATTTGGTAATTTTTTACTATTTGCTACAAGTGAAGTATAAGGATCCAGTATAGGGGTCTCAAAGATTTCCTGTCTTTACTATAGCTAAATTTTGGACATTTACTATTATTATTTTTTTTTCATTTTGTCTTCAGATTTAGATTCCGAGTAAAGAACCATAGAGGAAATACGTTATATTTTTGTTTTAAATTATTTGTTCATTTATTTTAACTTATTTATATGTTCTTAAAATTTATTTATTTGCTTTTTTTTAACATATTATTATTTTTTAATTGTTCTAGTGATGTTGCTATTATATTTTTGATTTATTGCTATATTTCTATTTATTGATAATTTCTTTTAATTTGCATTCCATTTGTGTGACGGATTGAGGGTGTGTTGTGGATCATAGGAAAAGGGAGGTATGAGAGGGTGGAGTAGAGTGAATAGTGTAGATAGAATTGAAAACAAAAGGAAGATATA
>NW_027112611.1:187692-188204 GCF_000696795.3 Halyomorpha halys
AAGAACAAACAAATAGATACATTTTACGAGAATAAGACTAACACATAGATTAAAAGGAAAATATAATTAAAAAACAGGTTACAGGAAAAACTTGAATGGATAAATAAGTTTAAAAAAAATTATAAACCAACGTTTCGTCCCACTTTGCAGGGCTTCGTCAACGCTAAATGAAAAGACAAGATACAAACATTCTAGAACTACCAAAACATTTCAAAACAAATGTTATGTTTATAAAATATATAAAAAAAGAATTAATAATAATAACAATATAAGGAAGTATATACACGTAGGTGAACTAGAAACTAGTTACTAATAAATATAACCTGGGCCCTGTTTCATAATGAAAGCTAATAGTATTAGTTCATAGTACAAGTTTAGAAACAACTAGGTAATTGCACTAATACTTTTTTTTTTCACAATAAGGAGGACTACTAGTGATATTACAGGAATTAAAAAGTACTTAAGTACTAAAGTTACTATTGTACAAGTCAGTGTAATTGTATTAAGTTAAA
>NW_027112611.1:189929-191412 GCF_000696795.3 Halyomorpha halys
AGTATTTAAATTAGGTGAACAATAAATGGTAATATACATAATAGAGGGAAAAAAACAGATAGAAAAACAAAGGAAAAGTAAAGTATAAAATAATGGGATACATTGTGTGTAAGTAATTAAGAAACAAAATATTAATATATTAATTCTTTTTTTATATACTTTATAAACATAACAATTGTTAAATGTTTTTATTTTAATATTTTTATTAGTTCTAAAATATTAGTATCTTGTCTTTTCATTTAGCCCTGATGAAGCCCTGCAAAGTGGAGCGAAACGTTATTTTGATACCTTCATTGGCCGCCACCTGGACTATCTTCCTACAACCTACTTCATACGCTCATCTATCTTCTTCCAAAAAATAAAATAGTTACTGTATTTTACTTACCAACTTTTATATGTTCCAAGATGAACATTTTAAAAAAGCATTGTTCCACTTACAAACTAAACATGTAGTAAGGGGGAGTAGGTTTATAGTGATCTTGAAAAATTTCGAGAAAAAAAAAAGTGCGTGTAGTCGGGTTTGCGTGCGTACTTATGTTTGCTCAAAAAAAGAAAAGTCTTATGAAACTGAAATTTCTTGTTTAGAAAAGGTGTCTGGATGATGAGGAAGCCCCCTCAATCAAAAAAACTAAATCTCGCAAAATAATGTGTATATTTGTGAACAGCGTAAGTCTTTGCAGCGGCGCCGGTTCGAATTCGGCCTGGATGGTCGACTTTTATTTCTGTAGTGGACCCACGAAATGAAAACATGATTCCCCACCATGGTTAGAATATGGTGGTACCCTGTATATAACCCTCTTACCCCTGTATGTCAGAACTTACCATTAACGGGGTCATAAAAAAATAAATAAATAAATATGAAATTAAATATTTAAGGCAGGTATATGCCTGGTACGAGACAGCAACTATCTCATTGAAATCGAGAGCTGCTTAATATTCTATCCGTCTCTAAAGATTTTGATCAATATAAAATTGAATGATATATGAAATTAGCCAGGCCTTATCTTCGTTGAAATAGTTGAACCGGACCTAAATGTACAATTTTCAAAATGGCTTCCCCAAAAGTACTTTTAATTTTGTTTGTTTGAAATAATTAGGCATTTAAAATTTTTATTAGTAATGAAAAATGAATAAATATAAACCATGAAAGGATTCGATAATCAACTTAAAAATATTTTCTCTAGTTTTAAAAACACATTTCTGGAATAAGAGTAGTAATATAGATGATTTATATACAGCCGGAAGGCCAAACATTCTAGAAAAAATAATATTTGGTATTGAAAGTTGTAATGGAGAATGCCTAAAACTACATAAATAAAATATATGTTCTTCCATTTTTGTTAGTTATTTTTTTTTTTTTAGCGTTTTTCTATTTCGCTAGTCTGATTAATGTTTTTGTAACCACAATTATTAAACAGTTAGATTTTTTATTCCATGTAACCTAGATTTGAGCCTTTCAGTTGATAGGATGGCTAACTCCATA
>NW_027112611.1:192192-193170 GCF_000696795.3 Halyomorpha halys
ATCTCCACCTCCATTCTCTACCTGGGCGTCACACTGGATAGGCATCTCATCTTCTCCAGTCATGTTCGGGAGAGAGTCAAGCTGGTCCGCTGAAGTTCGACAGAATCTATCATCTGCTCAAGTCCCCACAACTCTTTCTAAAAATGAAGCTGCAAGTCTACAAAACAATAATCCACCCGACTCATCTCTATGATGCACTCCTGCTGCGCCACCTCTACTAAACCTGCTGCAAAAGCTAAAAAGCTGCAGAGCTATCAGAACTCCGTCCTCCGGCGAATTGTCCATGAAACAGTACTACAGAGGGCCAGAAACACCGTCATACACCAAGAACTCCAGATTCCCTCTGTGCCGGAGTATAAGGCACATCAAATTCTTTGATGGGCTGAAGGCCTGTTCCAGCCCGCTCTTCAGGGAAATCGCCCCTCCAACAAGACCTGGGAGGTGGTAATGTACAGTCCCCTTGGAAGACGTCCTCACCAAGGGAAGGACTTTGGGCTCTGCAGCTTGAAGTCACCACTCCGCCACCACCAGCTGGAATAGTCCCTCCCATTCTTTTGTTAGCCTCGGATTTAAAAAAAAAAAAAAATCAAATACTTCACCAGTAGAGAGGTCCCTCCCCACTCCTGACCACGCAGACTGCAAGTAAACGCCACAATGCGCTCCCACACACAGCTGATCCCACCTTCTACCTTAAAATGCCAAGGATCTTTATCAACAATCTTTACAAGGATCTATTTCATGGCATATACATAACTACATTTTACTTATAGTATTGTTTTGTTTCAAATAAAAATAACATAAGGGTGAGAAAAAAAAAAAAAGGTGTGAATTTCCCCTTGAGGGAACCACCTGCTATGAGTAAGAATATAGTGGATCAGTACACTCTAGTGTTATTTTTGGAAATTTATATTGAACTTTTATCTCACTCTGCCTTCTGTGGATCCTTCCTAAACCTTTTTTTCCTTTCGTAAGGACCTA
>NW_027112611.1:193220-202619 GCF_000696795.3 Halyomorpha halys
GTACACTCTAGTGTTATTTTTGGAAATTTATATTGAACTTTTATCTCACTCTGCCTTCTGTGGATCCTTCCTAAACCTTTTTTTCCTTTCATAAGGACCTACAGCTAGTTCCGGACTTGCTATCTCCTTCATGACCATAGGCTATTACCCTACAGAGTGAAGATCCTTTCTTGCAAAAACCTACAGCTAGTTCTGTAGGATTTTTCATCCCCTTCAGGATCATAGGTTAGTTTCCTATGGTGTGAATTTTCCAATCTGTGAGGATACACTGCTAGTTTCAGTAAAACTCATCCTGTCAATTCATCTCCTAACCAGCTACCTGTATGAAAACGCATTTTGGTGGAGACCTTCTCGCCTTCAATAGGAATCAGAACTAAATGATTATACACCTATTATATTATACACAGCCACCTCAATATAATTAAAAGCCCTTAACTGAAAACAATTGAAATTGGAGTAGGCCAATCTGTCAACTGAACGGCTCATTTAGAAAATTATTGCCACAGTGAATAATGTAGAAACATCTGTTATAAATTAATTTCAATTCATAGGAGGGTTGTTAATTAATGTTTGTAGTAGTGTGAATGGTAAGATCATTTCAGCAAAATCAAAATAAAAACTTTTTAAAGAGACTAAGTGTATGGAGTTTGCTTTTTTGTTTTTAAAAAAGTAGATTTTTAAAGCCTATTTCTTTCAAATAAAAAAATGTATTTTCTTTTACTTTTTTTATTTTTTAATTATTCCTTTTATATTTCTCTGCAAATGTAGCACAAAAACAGTAATAATTTTCCACTTATATAAACAGTGCCAGACTCTGAACTCACAGTAAATATTTTTACATTACCGGTTGATCATTTTGTTGGTATATTGAATATTTAATCATTATTAAGTAAAACCATAAAGATCCGCTTATCTCAAAACACTGACTCTGTCCAATTAATAAGATCCTAACATCTATGGATTTTAATAAATATAATAATATTCATAAATTATTTAATTACTGGTGGATTATTGATTGATGTGTAATATATAAAAGGAAGATGGTCCAGGTGTGGTAAAAAAAAAAATAAGTAATTAAACTATTTAATGTGAGCTAACATTTCGTACCATGTTGCATGGCCTTATCAGGCCTAAAAAAGATACAAACAACTAAAATTAAGATTTACAGTGAAAAGATATTAAAGATGGATTGCAAAAAGATATTAGTAAGTGAAAACGGATATAGTAACAATTTTTACTTGTTATTACTTCCATTCTTCAGAATGGAATAATAAACATAAATAACTACAATTCTTATTTTTTATTATTTCCATTTTCATTAATTGTCTAATACCTTTTTGCAATTCTTGTTTATGCTTTTCACTGTAAATCTTAATAGCAGTTGTTTGTATATTTTTTATCCCTGAAATGTAGGGCCAAACATTGGCTCACATTAAATAATTTTATTACTATTTGTGTGTTTTCTTTGACAACACCTGGATCATCTTCCCTTTATTTATTTATTGAAAATTTTAGTAACTATGATAAAGAATAAATTCACAAATATATGATTTATCACTTGGAAATAGTGAAATAAATTAAGATTCCATAATTAAAGGAATATAATATCAAGAGTCTTGAAAATGGACAATAGTCTGAAATATTGACCAAAGAAAATGCTTAGAAGAAGTTTAGGGGGGTCAGATTATACTTGGGATTAAACTTGATGCTGATATTAGTAATTTTTATAATCTGCTAGAGCTTTTATTTTCTTAAGAATAAAAGGTATATTTTAGTCATTTGAAGTTATTCATTCTCCAAACACTAGTACTTAGTAGAACAATAGTTCGTGGACCTACTAAACACAGAACTTATATTATTTAACAGCAAGAAATCATCTTCCAAATGGTTTCAACAAAGACGTATTTCACTTTATTTTAAAGATAATGTTTAATTTCTAATTTACTTTACTACAATTTGGAACAACCCATAGTAAGTAATGAACATTTTTGTGGCATTTAACGTCTACTATCACTTTTGACTAACGTTTGAGACATCACTTACAGTACACCCATATTTTGTAAAAGCATAATTATTTTAAAAACCTCTGTGGCACTTATTTTCACAAGTTATAATCTGCTAAAGCTATTCCTGATTACATGATTTTATTCTCTTTGTCGATTCCTGATTATTTTGTAGGACAGAGTTCTAGTCATTTATGGAAGGGTACTGTAGATATAATATAAGTGTTTGCTCATATTCTTCTTAAAATAATACTGGAAAGAAGTTATTACAAGCATTCTATTATATCCAGACCATCTTCCTTTTATATAATTTAATTGCAGGGTTTTTTTTAAGGTTTCTATCTGAAAACAAATTAACTCATAACTCAAAGACTAAAAGGAAGGTGTTCCAGGTGCGATCAAAATAACTCAAATAGTACATAAACTATTTATTATAAGCCGTTTCAACCAACATTGCAGCGCTTTCAAAATGAAGGAAAGCATAAGAAGAGTAGTGTTGATTTCAAATCTAGATAAACTTGCATGGCATTTAATTCTGAATCCACGTTAGTTAGTATTAATGATGAGAAGATAGTTGACCAAAGATAATATATAGATGAGAAGATGGTTAAGGGTGCGGTCAGTAAAAAACACAAACAAGTTGTGAGAACTTATTTAATTGTGCCAATGTTTTGGCCAGAGTTTCTAGCCTTCATCAGGGCTAAGAACAAAGAGCAAAATAACAATCAATGGATAAAAAAAAAATTAAAAAGAGAAAATATAAACAGAATGACACAAGTAAATAATTATACAGAATGAAAATTAGTAAAAATGAAGTGATGAAGAAAGTGGAAAGTAAAACATTTAACTAAATATGTAAGTAGAATAACATAATCAAGAAAAGAAAAGCTAAAAATTATACAATGAAAAAAAATATAGAAATATGAATACATTAATTTAATAATACTTAAAAATTAAAGTTAGGGAAAGAGAGGTCTTAGTACTTATTTATAGACTATCAATTTATTTTTTAGGGTTATTTTTATGGAATTTTACATTAGTTTATTACGTGGACTGGTGTTGATCTCATATCTACATGAAGTTTCAAGAATCTTATTTAATTTCGATTAATATTTCTGGTGTCATATGGAAATGTATTTATTTGAAATGTAAAGTGTTGTTTCTGTTCTATGCTGAGTGAATTTTCTTAGTTTTCATCATGGACTTATGGTTTCTTTCATTTCAGAATCTGGTATTTCATTCAAGATCTTTAAATATCCTTCTTTCGCTTTCATTCATTTTGTAAGCCCTGATAAAGCTCTGCAAAGAGGGTCGAAACATTGGCTAATAATAAATAGTTTATTTTGTATTTGATTTATTTTGAGCGCACTCTGACCATCTTCCTTTTATAATCTTCTATTTTGTTATTCTGTGTCAATTATCTTTCTGTTCCTCATTAATTAATTATAATTTTTCAATACAATTATGTATTCAAAGTAATAGTTGAAAGTTGTTTTCAAATGATTCTTTATCAGGTAAAAAAAAGTTTGTTTTGTGATCTTCCCTTAATTTTGCATTATTTAAGTAAATTTTGAAATATCTGTACCAATTCGATTTATATGAAAGAAGGTGTAGATGAAATAATTTTATAATTTAAAATTTAGGAACTTCATTTTGTTCTGCTAAATGATCTCACAAATTTATCAAATGTTAATGCTTTGAAATGCGCCTCTTTTTTAATTTGCATCCTTGCAACCCCGATTAGCCAATGAATTAATTTTTAAAAACCAAAAGAGAGTCAATACTTAATTAAAAATTATCTTAATTTTTATCTAAATTAATTATTTTTCTTATTTGGAGGATAAAATCATTCTCAGGTATGAGGAGATGAAGGAAGACAATAGGGAAATAAGAGGAGTGGGAGATGTTCTCAGAAGAAGTTGAGTGGAAGGGAAGGTGGAAGGCATTTTGAGCGATTCCTATAAATAAAATTTGTAATTATCATTAACGAAATGATAAGAATTGTTAATAGTATTTATTAAGATAAAAACCAAGAAAATTCATAATTAAATATGATTCTCTTTTAGGTCCTTCTTTTTTTTAATTTTTGCTTCCTCACATCCTTAATTAACCAGTGAAGGCAGACTTGTTTTGCGCTATATTAAAGCTTAATAAATGAAGAAATTTTTTTGAGATCCGAGAAAAAAAAAATGTAGGGTGAAAGGTATAAATAAACGATAATTACAAAAAGGTTTAAAAAAATTAATAAAAACGGAAATAAGAACAAAGAAATAAACTTTTTTTTTACTTATATATTTTTTATATTCAATGCACAAGCATGTGGATGGATTATTTGGCTAGACTGGTACAAGTTGGCCTGAATTTGTGGCCGTTGAGTGTTGGTTTTTGGCCATAAATCAAAGGGAATTTGGTTTCCCTAATCTTCGGATTCAGTAATTAAATCTGGTTTATTTTGGTATATATTAAAATACTATAAATTTGGTGTATTTACATTTTTTTTTATTTTGTTAGTTAACTTCAGCAGTTTATTTTTTATTTAACACAGCAAAAGTATATATTTATAAGCACATTATATTTCTAGATAATTAAATTAAAACGTTTGTGATAAAAATCTAGAACGAAGGTTGAATTTATTTTTTTTTTTTATTTTTATTTTCAAATCCTCTTTATTGATATATAGTTACGATTACAAATATATGATAATACAGTTTATATATACAAATTACATACTGACTTTGTTTGCCGTATGGCAGTATAAGTTGAGTTACAGGGTCCGCTGAAGGCGGTTTCACATTGGTAACATCCTAGTTGGGGGCTTGCATGGTTGAATTTATAGATTATGTTGTACTATTTATATGAATTTTTATCACCTACAACCTGCAATACTGATATTTAAGTTTCCTTTCATTTTCAACTTTAGTTCGTACCTTTTTATAATGAAAATCAAATGTTATAGCCTACATAAGTCAAAAGAACATACAAGCATATGGAACCTGACATTTGTTTTTTTGTCTTGGATCTGCATGTGGCAAGTGGCAAATGTACAGATCCAGCATTATGTTCAGTAAAACTTCTAAAGTTCTAGATCTTACCATAGAGGTCTAGGAGCTGAATATCCTCGAACCCTCCCTCTTCTCCGTCTCACCATCAGAGGTTAGCCCTTTATCAGAACCTGGTAGAGATATGGCATCAAGAAGGACCTATGCAAATTACCCAGGTGCTATTTTATGTATTTCTACTGTACAAGGAGACAGAAATTATGTCTGCAAAAAGCCTTTATTCTAATTGAGATGGATAATCTTGGGTCAGCGCTGTAAAACAGAATTCCTTATCTCTAGGCCTTCGCCTCTTCTATCTTACCATTCTTTAGTAACACTGTTTAATTTATATTTTAAGTGTATCCTAAATTTAATTGTTTTTATAATATACTATTTTTTTATTATATGAATTTTATTTTTCTTTCCTTTTTAAAACTCAAATATTCATTTAATTATTTGTATAGAGTTTAATTTATTTCATTTAATAAAGAAGACAATATTTTTTGTTTAATTCAAGACCGGTTATCATTTCCTTTCAGTGTTTAATATGCTTTACTTTATCCTTAATTCAGGATTTCAGGATATATCTCTACTTTGAAAGACCTATAGCACTAGTTTTGTTTTCAATCCTTGCTTTTTTCTCTTCCTCCATTTTATTATCTTTGGCTACAATTGTCCCGAGACTTTTGCCACACAGTCAAAGGTACACTTTATATTTTATTTCTTTAATCCTGTTATTTTACTTATATATTTCATTAATTACACATATTTTTTCTCTTACACTTTTTTCATAACTTTAATTTTAAATAATTTTCATTTTATACATATATTTATTTCCTAGATTTTCATAAGTATTTTATTTTATTTTTATTTTCTCTTTCATAATATTAATATTACTTATTCTCATACTGCTTTCTCTTCTTATAATACTTTTATTATTTTAATGTATACATTGATACAACTATACGTTTTTATCCAACAATACTTATATAACTATTTTACCCATTATTGTATAGTTATTTATTTCCTTTTATTTATTATGGTTGTTATTTTGTTTTTGTTCTTAGCACTGATGAAGGCTAGAAATTCTGACCCAGACGTTGGCACTAATTAAATAAGTTTTAACTTATTTGTGTTGGTCACTCACTGCACCCCAACCATCTTCTCCTCATATATTTTATCGACAATCAACTATTATAACATCATGATAAGGAGATTATTGATCATGAATAATACATATGTGATGGTTGGGGGTGCGGTCAGTAAAGAACATAAATAAGTAAAACTTATTTAATTAGTGCCAAGGTCTAGGCCAGAATTTCAGTCCTTCATCGGGGTTAAGAACAAGAAAACAACCAATGAATAAAAGGAAATAAATAACTATACAATTACAGGCATTATAGTTATATAAGTAGTGTTGGATGAAAATGTACAGTCTAAGTATTACAAGAAGACAAAGGCTATATGAGAATAAGTAAGATCAAAACAAAAAAAGATGAGAAACAAAAACATAAATAAACAAAATACCTATGAAAATCTAGTTAGTGAATATATGTACAAAATTAAAATTATTGAAAATTAAAGTTATGAAAAAAGTGAGCAAGAAAATGTACATGTAATTAATTAATCAGCTGAGCTCCACTCCATTTTATCTGCTGTAGTTTTGATAGGTTAGTTGCTTGTATTTCGTGTTTTGTTATGGACTTTATTAAAACTCTAATGGTAAAAAGTAACGGATAAAAATAATGAAATTCTGGTAGGAAGGGTTACAAAGTTTCCCAGAAAATCTGTTAGGAGCTCCTCTACATTTAACATATAACATGTACTTTAAATTGGGCAGCTCACAATCATATAATTATAACATTTAGCATGTTAAAAATTTTTACATTCAACACAACATAATGAATACCCTTAATATTCTTTAAAATTTAAAATATATATTACATTTTGTAGTTGGTTTTTTTCTTTTATTTAAATAAAAATTGAATTAAAACTTTCTGACATTAAATAATATTTAATATTAAATTCTTTAGGAATATTACCTAAATAAGTTATTTCCTTAATCCTGTTATTTGTAAAAATATAAAGGTTTTTTTATTTCCTTAATCCCGGTATTTTACTTACCTATTTAATTACCTATATATACATTTTTTTCCCTTATTTCTTTCATCACTTTATTTTTAATTATTTTCATTTTGTACATATATTTACTAACTAGCTTTCCATATATACTTTATTATTTGTTCTTTCCTCTTAAATACTTTTAAGATTATTCTTCTCATATAGCCTTTATCTTCTTATAATACTTAAACTATTCATGTCTGTCAACACTATTTATGTATCCATAATGTCAGTTATTTTCTAAATTTCTAATCATTCTATATATCCTTTTATGCATTGGTTGTTATATGGTTTTTTGTTATTAGCCCTGAAATTTTGGCTGAAACGTTAGCACTAATAAATAAGTTTCTACTTATTGGTGTTCTTCACTGACCGCACCCCAAACATCTTCTTTTCATATATATTATTACATCATTATTTTTAATTGAAATGTAACAATCTGGAATGAGATATATTATTTTAAAGTGAAAGATTAGACAAATTTCATATCAATCTTCAGCAGTGAGCCTCATAAAACACAAATTATGTAATAAAATGATGTGTACGTTGTTGTTGTTGACTAAGGATATTATAAGAGGAGATGGCCAAAACTGTGGAGAGTGGAGAACACAAATAAGTAAAACTTATTTTATTAGAGTCAATATTTCGGCAAGAATTTTAGGTCTTCACCGGGGCTAAGTTAAAAACAAGATAACAACCATAATGAATGTAAAAAATAAAATAAATATTAAACAAAAAATAAATACTGAAAAAAACATTTACATATTTATAAATATCTTATATTTTACAAGATGTTTACATATTTTAATTTTTTTTTTTTTATTCATTTTAGTTGCTATCTTGTTTTTTACTTAACCCTAATCAAGGTCTGAAATTCTGGCTGAACCATTGACACCAATAAAAGAAGATTTACTTTTTTGTGTTTTCTACTGAGTACCGCTCCTGACCATCTTCTCTTATGTTATAAAATAATTTTTATTAATGCATTTTTTATTTCAAATATTTGGAATGTTCATAAATTAATATTGTAATCCCATAATTGTTAGAAAGTTATTTTCGCATGTGACATTTATTTCATAATTCGTCAACTTAATGTCAAACAACACTATCTACATAAATAGACTTATTTAGGTAATATCTCTGAAGAATTTGATATTGATAAGGTCTGAAAGTTTTAGTTCAATGTCTATTTTAATAAAAGAAAAAACAAATGAACTACAAAATGTAGTATATATTTTAAATTTCAAAGAGCACTAGGGGTATTCATTGTGTTGTGTTGAATGTAAAAAGTTTTAACATACTAAATGTTATAACTATATGATTGTGAACAGCCCAATTTAAAGTACATGTTATATGTTAAATGTAGAGGAGCTCCTAACAGATTTTCTGGAAAATTTTGTAACCCTTCCGACCAGAATTTCATTATTTTTATACATTACTATATTAGAGTTTTAAAAACATCCATAACAAAACACGAAATAGAAGCAACTAACCTATCAAAACGACAGTAGATAAAATGGAGTGTAGCTCAGCTGATCTGATGCATGACGTCACTCTCCATTTAGCTAGACCTATTAGCATACTCTCAACAATGTTAAATGCTTATATAATTTTAACATGCTAAAAGGAAATATTTATCTATTTTACACAACTTTTTCCATTTAACATACTTTAACATGTTAAACTAAACATCATGAATCCCCTTATTGATTTTATGTTCAGGTAAAATGTTGCAAAAAAATGTATTTATGTAGAGTTGTTTGGCATTAAGGTGATGAATTCAAATAAGACAAAAGCTTTTTCTATCAAATACTAAGCCATTTTGGATTTCATTAGTAATTCTGAACAATTTCATTAGCAATCCAAAAGAATTGTGGAGGATTAATAGGTTCCCTAATAGAAGTTTATTAGATGACAGTATGTGGTGGAGGTCAAAAAAGGATAATCAAATAGTAAAGAAATTATTCATATGAAACCAACTTTTCGACCCACATTACAGATCAATTTAGGGGCTGAATCGACAAAATATAAAATATTTATGATAATGAACTCTGTATATTTTGAGATGTAGATAGTTGACCGTAGATTAATGCTTGAAGAAGTTTGTCGGGGGGTGCGGTCAGCAAAGAACAACATAAATAAACAAAACAATATTTATTTATTTTATGCCGACGTTTCGACCTGAGTTTCAGGTCTTCATCAGGGATAGTGGCGTGTAAAGGGGACGGGAAGATGTT
>NW_027112611.1:202789-214105 GCF_000696795.3 Halyomorpha halys
AAACGTCGGCATAAAATAAATAAATATTGTTTTGTTTATTTATGTTGTTCTTTGCTGACCGCACCCCCCGACAAACTTCTTCAAGCTGTATATTTTGCAATTATGGTGTCTTCAATTATGAAAAGACAATTCTATGTTATTTTTTTTTAATTATGTAACAACGAAGAAAAAAATTTGAAAATGGATATATTTGATTATAAGAAATAACAGTACTAGAAGATGGGGAAATGCACTGAAACGTAAAAGTAAATATAGAATATTGATAATATTACAAAGGAGGTATCTTTTCTCCTCAACATCTTAATATATAATTTTCTTTATTTTCAAATAAATGGAACAACAGGTAACTAATAGAAATAAAAATGTGATATTCATTCTCCAATAATCATTTTAATTGATTTAAAAGTTCTTTAGGGTAAAAACATCTCTACATAAAAATTTCATATAGTAACAGTCTTCTAAAACACAATAATACTATACTCTAGCTGTATTGTACCTTTAAAATACAATACAGTACCTAATACTAATCCAAAGGAAGTTTATATACTATACACTAAGAATAAATAAGTTATCACATCATATTAGTAGGTAACAAACATACTACAGATATAAAACATATTTTTAAAAAATCATATCTTTGGCATGACGTGGAAACAGTACTAAGAAATTATAAAAATATCTTCTTACACTTAAAATCAACCTTTTTAAATCCAGTTAGAACTAGAATACCAAGTAAAACCAAAAAGGTAATGAGAAATAACTAACATTTTTGTAAAATTTTGTTTTATATACTATAATGATACTTTTTACTAGAAAATTCGTTTCATTGGATATAAAGAGAGCCTTGTTTTTGTAGCAAAATGAAAATTCTTGTAAAAATAATCGAGAGAACATATGAAACATTTTCCCAAAAATTTCAGTTGGTTCTATACTCCATATTTTGATTCAAACATCAGGAATTTGAAAAGCATAATTGAGCTAAAACAATACCTTTAAAAAACAGTGGAAAATAAAACAAAACACACACAGGTAGTAACCAAATCAATAGGATTCACCACCCATAGAGTTTCTTTAACCAACATTTTGCATGGCCTTCGGTGTTTTTTACTTAAAGAGCTAATCCTTCAATCGAAAACTATATATATAATCATATACTTTTCTATTTATTTAAGCCACTTAATAAATAAAATAAATAATTATTAACAACACATGTAATGCGTCTTCAAATAATACAATTAATGCAATATAATATTATTATAAATTTATAAAAAAAATAAATAACACAATATTAGAACAGAGTTATTACATAAAATATTATAAATAAATGGGAGACAACACACTATGCTATCCAATAGCTATCTACTTTAACATTTTAATGTGTTTAGTAATTATTAACATTCATTTTTTTTTCTGTTTTATTTCTATTGAAGATGACTATATTTCCTCAGAAGTGTAACAGCTGATTCAAGTCCAGTGAATTAGGACAAATGATTACATAAAACATTAATCAATACATACATACAATGAAAACATATACTTAACATCACCTTTAAAATTCAAAAGCACATAAATCTGATCAATAGAGAAATATAACAATAAAACAGTAGTGCTTTTGAATCTCAGCTTTACCATAATCTCTTCTAGATCTACTGCGATTTCTCAATCTTCTGGCGTTCCAAGGCGTCAATACCGGCAATATTCAAAGATGCAACATAAGCATGTATAAGAGATATAATGGCTTTCAAAACAGCAAATGGTCCTGTAGCCAGCGCGACCATTCTGAAAAGCCCTAATCCAGCTATCATTGGTCCTTCAGCAAAATACAACAGATACAAGGACGCATAGAAAGCCTCGTTTGTCATACACATGAACAGTAGGGGGCCTTTTTGATAATACAAAGCCATGATTTTATTATCGGTTACATCTTGAAACTTGTGACTAGATCTACCTCTAAGCTGTTGAGAATGCAAGTACAGCCAATGGCAAGCAATGTCAATAGTGACAGATATTTGAAAAAAAAACATATATTTAGGGTAGAAATTGCTCAGAGTTATTAACAGACCTGTTGTACCACACCTATCAGTAAGTTGATCCAACATCGCACCAAATTTTGTACTCTGATTATAATGTCTAGCAGCATGGCCATCAACTGCATCCAACAAGGCACTTATCACATAGCATGAAACAGCAACAATATAGTTAAATGGCATGAAGTAAAAAGATATAAGAGCCAATATTATTCTGGCATAACCGATCAAATTAGGTATGAAAAGGAATATGTTTTCCTTTGACTCCGTCATTTTTCAAAAAACGATTATATAAATTTATAAGCAACAATATTCGGACACGTAAACTGTCACTAAGTTGACTCAACAAAATTATTGATCAACGACACGACCCCAGTACCTGACCATAAAAACGTAGCCGCCTTGAATATTATCTTATCACCTGACCTACTACCTTCGGATAATAAGTTATTGTATAAAATAAATAACACCGGTTACTGTCCATTGCTAAAACCCAATAACCTTTTTTAACGGTCCTCATACAATTATAAAATTTATTGTTGTATGTATTGTTCTTACAATGATTCATTTATAACTTAAAACAATGACAACATCTTTAAATCAGTATTATAGTTTGATTAAAAATATTAAAATAACGCAAACATTCCTCCTGAAATTAACAATAACAATAGTTGTACGATTAAGAGTAAATGAGTAAAGAGGGGGGGGGGAGTAACCTGTTTTCAATTTTTATAAAACATTCCAGTACAAGAGCCCAAGGGGAGAAAAAAGTCAGTTATTTCACTACAATTTTTGATTACTTTAATATAAACTATGTATAATTAATTACTAGTCAAAATTGATGAGTCTGCCAAGTATAATTAGGGAGAATAAAAAATGGCGGTTGTTTCAAAACGTTAAAAAAAATTAATTTTTCATTCGGAGCTCTATATCTTTAAAACTACCCACAAAACTAGAAAACATAATAGAATGTCATTTAAAGAAGAGTAAATTAGCTAAAATATGAACGCTAATAGAGCTATCTAAGTTCAATAGTTCTCGAGATAAAGTTTTTCTTAAAAGCAATTTACATAAAAAATGTACTGAGAAGACAGTAGTTAAGAGGATTTATTATGGGAAATTTAAACCTGTACAAATGTTTATTAGCACTCAAATTAACTCTAGTTTAATGTGCTATAAAGTAGTTTATATCGTTTATCTTTGTAGTAGTAGTTTTTATTATATTTGCTACAATAAATTGATTTATAGTTGTTCAGACAAAATTTCATGTGCAAATGTATATTCATACGGGAATATCATAAAAACTATTACCCCTACGAAGATACGTGTCATAAACTACTTTATAGTAAGTTAAATTACCTTTATTTTGAGAACTGGCAAACATATTTAGGTTTTATGGTTCCTGAGATTTTTTTTTCACGGAACGACCTTAGAGACTACGTGAATATGACTACTCTTGGCTTCTTGTTTTTGTTTTTGTTTTCCTTCCATTTTCCCCTCATTATCTCTGCGTACCTTTGTTTTCTTTCTTCTGACCACGCGACCCCCTTTTTCGAATTTATCTTTCCCACAAGAATCTTGATTTCCTTCAGTCTTTTCCTATATCTTTCTCCGTCCAGACAGTCCTGGTCTTTTATTCGTAGTCTTTCTTTTTCTTCCTTTATCTGTCTGATATATCCTCCTGAGCTTTTGTATCCTCGGATTTTTTGGAATATTTTCTTGTTTAGTCTTTCTGGGACCATTCTTACCATATGTCTGTGGAATTTCAGTCTCCTGATCCTTATTTGTTTCTAGGTCCTTTGTGTCTTTGTAGATTTCTTTGTTGGGTCTTAGCCTGTATCCTTCTTGTGTCTTTTAGGGGCCATAGATTCTTCGTTCTATTCTCAGTAGTTCTTTCCTACTGGGAAGGCATGTGGTTTTTATCCCATATAGTATTACCGGTTTAACAACTGTGTTGTAGTGTCCTATTGAAATTCTGTTGTTGATTATTGTGGTTCTCCGATTCACCACTTCTCCGCTTCTCACTGTGGGCACCTTGGAATCCGATCCATGATGTTAAAAATTAGTTTTGGGTCAGGTCACCCCGACGAAGTACAACTAGGATAGTTAGCCCTAGAGGATTTCATTTTAGTTCCTCTATCCCTAGCCTTTTATTGGGAGTAGAGTTATCCAGCTGTACCATGAGGAGGCATGCATTCCTTCTGAGTTTTTAGATGGGAAAAAAGGCACTGTTCCTTAGATATATTACTTGACATATATTTTATGAATTCGTTTTGTCGAATACCATGAAAACTACTACTCCTGCAAAGATGATTGTAACTAACTACTTTAAAGAAAATTAAATTATCTTTAATTTGAGTGTTAACAGACATTTGTCGGGCCAGCCATAGCTCAGTGGTTAAGACACAGTTTTACCTATTTGATGTCTATTGGTGGTGCCGGTTCGAATCCGGCCTGGGACATTGACTTTTTTCATTGAGTGGCGGTCCCACAAAATGAAGAACTTTGACCCCCAACCATGGTTAGGCAGTATAGGACTCCAATGGGAGTCTTGGCCGAAAAAGAAAAAAAAAAATACAGACATTTGTTGAATGGTTTTTGAGATATAGATTTCTCAAAATAAATTCACTAACTATTGATTTTTCAGTCTATTAGCACTCTAATTAAAGCTAGTTTAGTGTGCTATAAAGTAGTTTATCTTCGTAGGAGTAGTAGTTTTCATGATAGTAGAGATTCTGAATTACATACTTTTTCTGTAATTTTTTTCATTTGAATAGCGCCTTGTTTGAATTAGGCAGGCATAAGCTGTAAGTCAGAATGAAAGTCATCATTGAACAGTGAGGACATATCGCTATGATTTTTTTGGTTCATAAATTTTTTTTTTCGAAAATTATAAAACTAGATATAACTTCAACATCAGTCCACCAATCTACACAACTTTTATCAATAAAAAAAAATTGGGGGTATGTAGGGTGGCAAGTGAAAGTTGTGTAATGCTTGTGCCACATCAGATAGAGATGTGGCAAAAATTAGCTACAGTTGAAACTAATAGCTAAAATTGTCATGGAAACAATATTTACTTATCAATGGTTCATTCATGAATAAGGACCGTTTCCATGGCAATTTTTTGCAATTAGTTTCAACTATAGCTAATTTTTGCCCATCTCTGACACCAGATTTTTAATAAGTATCATACATAACCTGCTTTTTTTCATTTCTTCTGTTTCTATTTTCCTAAAATATCCCTCTTTATATAAGATTAATGCTTTTGAAGTAAATATTTTTGTAGCTGCTTTACCTTCATCAGCAAAGAATTATTAAATGTTTATTTCATTAGTTGTATCTATGTAATGTTGGCCAATTCCTTTAATATACATTCTGTAATTTACCACATTTTTAATATATTTGGTGATATCAATTTTCTGCTTTTTGAATTTTATTTAAAATTTCAACATCATTGCCTACACTAAGTCTACCTGGTGCTTTTGTCCTTATATGTTACAGATAATTGTGTGCAGTATTGAGATGTCTCGCACATATTATATTGATGAATTTTAATTTTTGCGAGGAGTAGCAAATGCTCCCTATGGTGGATCTACTAATCTAATATACATCAGAGTTGGGCAACTATGAAACTATCAGCTAAAATTGCCATGGATACAATGTTTATTTATCAATGGTTCATTCATGAATAAGGGTCGTATCCATGGTAATTTTAGTTCTTAGTTTCAACTATAGCTAATTTTTACCCATTATATAATATATGATAATAATAATAAATAATAAAAATAATAAAGGCTCAGCAAACCCATTGGTTCGATGCTGATAGCACTAAATGCTGTCTACATACATCTATCCACTAACGACAGTCCAAATCCAAATCTACCAAATCAGTCTTGACGCAATGCTCCCACCTACTCTGTTAATCTCAAATTCAAGAGATGTTCATTCAGCAGACAGTGCCCTGTGCACAGTCGTACCACCCAGCTTAACACATTCACTGCCTTAAAAAAATGTGATTTCTTTAAAAAATGCGAGATTTTTTTTCTTGTTTCCAGTAATAACAAGTGTCTTTATTACCAATTAAATTAATTTTTTGTATTTTTTTTTTTGTGGTATATTTGCCCATTTATACCATCACACGGATAAGTGTATCCGGGACTGTCAGCAAAATATCCATTGTAAATGCCGACTACACTGATCCATGTTTACCATGAATATCATTATTCTATCTATATTTTATATTGAATAGGTTTAAATAGAATATAAACACGTAAGTAGTTTAAATCAAATTTATTACAACTATATAATTACAGAAAAAAAGGTAACATATTACAAAAACAGAAACAATTAATACAAAACTTGTAAAAAAACAAATACAAATAGTAAATAACAAACAATTGTTAAAAACAATGTTAATAATGAGTACAAAACAATAATTTTGCGAATATTTTATTTATATAATTGCTGTTAATTAGCACAAATCGTCACAAAGTGTGACGTAATGGCTAATATCAAATAATAATAATAATGATTTTGCAAAACGAAATACTGAGAAAAAAAAGGTTATTTTTTAACAAATTTACATGGAATTGTATGTAGTTATATATCAAAGATTATAGAGATATATGAAAAATAAAAAATAAATGTAATAATTATAATGTTATTTGAAAAACATTCCACACAATAACCAGGGTTTCTTTCACACATTGCACTGATACATAGTGGCTTTCCGAATTTTCTTCTTTCTGCATTCCTTACACTCCCACTCCTTTCTTACAATCTTAGTGGATCCTTTACCACCTCTTTGTCTTGCATATTTTAACGAGTTTGTGGTTAGATGATACCGATGATGCAATTGATTAATTTTCTCCGGGAACAAAGTTTCTACTATTTTTAGTCTATAATCATAGAAACTTAATTTTGTTCCACTGAAATTATTAAATAGATGATGGATATTCATCATACTCATTTGTAAGATGTGAATGGAAATTTTTTTGTACCATCTCAGAGTTTTTCTATTACATGGATGGTATGATAACATCTAATCTTGTAAGTCTACTCCAGACATGAATTTATTATAATTAATAATACACTTTGGCTTAAGTACAGTTTGCTGTCTTTTATTTGTGGCCGGTTGGAGTTCATCGTCAAACTCTGTTAAAATGTATAAAATGTGACGTTTGTCCTTCAATTTTCCTATGTGGACACTGTTCAGAAAAAGGGATTTGTTTTCCCCTTTCTTTAAGTTGACAGTGGCCAGGTCAGATAAGTACCAGTCCTCGACTTATTTAATGTACCTGTGCAGTATGTGTTTTAATTTAAAAGTTCCAATGCCGGATCATAAGAATTGTAAAAATTGTCCATGTGGATCGCATGTCCCTGGTCCAGCTTCTCTTCCAATAATTTTAATACTACTTTAGTATTGTGTCCTTTTCCTCCAGTCTCATCTCCTGAGGCACCATAAATTTGAAATTTTATAACTGTGCCATCAGATTCAGCGAGGGCGTAGACCTTAATTCCATATTTATGACGTTTGCCCTAAATATATTGGTGAATAATCAACCTTCCATGCCAAAGAACCATTGATTCGTCCAAAGATAATTCTTTCTCTGGCGAATATATAGTTGACATTTTATTGTTAAAATGATCCAAAATAGATCTCACTTTATGCTAAGGATCGGATTCAATTTCATTGGAACTAAAATGAAGGCATCAAAAAAGTAGCAAGAATCTATTTCTTGACATATAGGATGCAAAAGAAGGTAAATTAAATAGCCAATGTTTTTCCAATAATCCTGGAGTTTATTCGTTTGAATTGTTCCTGTACGTAAAAGTAGACCAAGGAATGTTTTGAATTCCTCCGTAGTGAGGTCTCTCCATGTTGTTATTCTGCTAGATTCTTTTACTCCTGATTGACACATCACCTTCATTGCATACTTGTTGGTTTCCTTGACTATAAACTCTATGAAAGGATTATCGACAATTAGAGTAAAGTAATTAATTGAATTAGATGTTTTAGGCATTTCCATTAGAGCATTACGTCCTGTGAACTGTATAGTTTTTAAGCAGGAACTGTCTGTAGACCACAAGCTATCTTGCATCGAATTTGGGTGAACTAATGGTGGAGTCTATAGATGAGGGTTGTTGAGGTGTTTGTGGCAGTACAACTTCAGGAATGAAATTATTATCATAAGAAATCTTTACCTCTTCAACACAATCACTGCTTGAATCAGATGGTGATTACGAGGAGAAGATGGTTGGGGGTGCGGTAAAAGAGAAACACAAATAAGTTGTATTAACCTATTTTATAAAATACCCCCAACCATCTTCTCGTATGTCATCCACGGTCAACTATCTCTCATAATTACAGATGGTGATTAATTTTTGTCGCTGTCAGATCCACTAAAATCGTTGTCGCTATTTATTTCTAGAATCTCAGCCAACACATCGGAATTTATGGATAAATCCTTAGACACTAGGTTTTCTGTTTTTCTTGGTATTTGTTTCATTTTTGCGTTCAGACTTTCGTTTTGATGGACCAGCTTCAATATTCATGGATGAAAATATATAACTTAATTGAATAGCAAAAAAACACAAAAATAAAAATGTTTTTCAAAAAATGCCACTAAATATGTTTAAAATGAATATTCTATTACAGGAAACAAGTGTAAAAACAACTCTCGCCATTAGTGCCCGCAATAGACTGACACGTTTGTATGTTTATGTGCACGGTCACGGATCCGTGTAGTAAGCATGCGAAGTGTTAAGGTCATCTTGTCCTAATGAAGAAGTGTTTTACTTCTTTTTGTACAGGGATCTTTTGGTAACATTTTTGATTGTTCTTGTTTTCTAATGTTTCTCCTGTATAGCTCAACCTTGACATCATCATAATTGGCACGACAGCCCGTTACTGAGGCCGACCTGCCTTCTGCTGCAACTCTCCACGGATAGGACCTTATTTGGGATGTCATTGCCACTTATCCTCGGCACATGACCCGCCCATTATAGCCTACCTAACCATATAGACTTGACATCATTGTCTCCATACAAAGCTGATAGCTCCACATTCTTCCTTCTTCTCCATACATTGTCCCCTCTAACTGGACCAAATATTTTTCTCAGAATGGACCTCTCGAAGACCAAGAGTCTTGCCTCATCAGCTCGGATCCGTATGTGACAACAGGACGTACAAGTGATTTATAGAGATTTAGCTTGGTCCCATTAGAGAGCAATCCGCTCCTGAAATGTCTTGCCAGAACAAAGCAGCATTGGTTTTTGTAAGTAATAATTTCAACTGTATCAACATACAATCAAGACATTTAATCAGGTGAATGACAAGCCAGTTGATGTCTTTTAATCCGACTAACTGATACAGCTTTATAGTCACAATAAGGACACTGATGAGGCCTCTCAATTGTATGACGGTACTTTATATGTGAATTTATATTGAAGAGTTGTGATGACCTATAATCGCAATGAGGACATTTATGAGGCTTCTTATGCTTATGGCATGCCATTAAATGCCTTTTTATATGATAATTTTGAGTAGCTTTATAATCACATTGAGGACATTGATAAGGTTTCTCACTTGTATGGCGGGCCATTATATGTGTTTTCAAATGACTACTTTTTACAGTTATATATTTACAATGAGGACATTGATGAGGCTTCTTACCACCTTGAGAACCCGTCATATGGCTTTTTAAGTTACAATTCTTTACTGACTTAGGTTCACAAGGACATTCATCTTCTTTTTTATTGTTCATTACATTTTCACTTAATTCAGGTGAAGTAACTGCTTCGTAACCATCTTTTACAGAATCATTTTGAGAACTAATGTCACCTTTCAAATTCTGGTCACCTACCAACAATAAGTATCATGATAAAAAAAGAATCAAGATAATAAAATAGTATAAAAAAAGCATGAAGATGTTTATAAACAAAATTAATAACATACTATTAATAGAGCAGCTTTAAAATAAAAAAAATTTGACATTAAGAAACTAAAAGATCCTGACATTCAATACAGAAGAACAAGAGCGAAGATTACTGACCAGGATAAACGGAGATTCAAATGCTGATTCTCAATGAGAAGTCTGCTTTAAAGGACTAGAAGCTGCAGATACCACATGTGGACCCCAATAGAAAGAAACAAGATGCCTTGGTTTGATAAACAGAGTGGTTAAATATCGACAAAAGAAACCAATAATTTTTTGGATGCATGTGTCCCTGACAAGCACCCAAAAAATGATTGGTTTCTGTGTGGTGGTCAACAGAAGGAATAATTCATTTCTCCTTTTTAACCTGAGGTGAAACCATCATAATGCATCAAAAACCTGCCAGAAAACAACCTGCATTGGTTAATTGGATGGGACTATACTCTTACACAACACCAAACCACATGTTTCGTAACAGTGAAGAAACTAAATGAGCTGTGTTAATCAAGTCCTTCCCCACCCACCTTATTTGCCAGACTTATCTCCAACAGATTTACATCTGTTCAGAAATTTGGAAAACTTCCTTAAAGGTAAAAGTTTTGAAAATGATTCTCAGGTTGAAAATGCATTTTCTGATTTCATTTCTTCACAAAACCCAGAATTTTTCAGTTCTGGGATTGAAAAGTTTATAACTCGTAGGGGAAGGAAAATGTATGGAAAGTGAGGGAAAATATCTTGATTTCATAAAGTCGTTTTACTGAGTAACCTTTCCTATAAAAACTGACATTTTATATGAAACGGCCCTATAAGATGTAATGAGGCAGTCTAAGATTTTCGAACTTAAATTAAAAATAAAATTCAATTCTGTTTATAAACATAACTTAAATCAAAACTGAGAAACAACAAGAATTAATAAATGATAAAATACATTCATAGTTATTCCTCTATGGAAACAATAATAAAAATTTAATGATTATCAGTGTATACATACATATTTTTAAGAGGAAACTTACAAGTAGACTCTGTTTCATTTTCCTTTCCTTCGCTAATAAAACTAACAGAATCACTCACATCTGAAAAAATAAATAAAAGAGATTAATACTATTCAGCCTGTGATTGAATATTTAATATCAAGTATTATAATTATAATACAGAACTAAATAAACCAGTTGATTGGAGCTGACCGAAGATGGAAGACCACAAACTAAAATCAAAAGATCTGTTCACAATCATTGGGATAAAATTTTGTTTACCTTCAATAATCTGACTCTATTACAATACAGAAACTACTAGTATTTATAAACCAATATTAACACCCAAAATGATTTATGAGAGAGAGTTCACCGTGA
>NW_027112611.1:215890-234614 GCF_000696795.3 Halyomorpha halys
ATTCTTAGGGGACATATGTCCCAGAATAAAGTTATTTTTTCATTTCATTACATCTTATTTTTTTCTTTAATTTACTTTGTTCATTTTTATATAAATTTTCATATAATCATAATTAGTCATACCTTAGATTACTTTTATTTCATTCTCTTACCTTGTTACATTATTTTAATTGCATCTTTTTTCTTGTTTCATTATTTTAGTTGTTTGTATATTTTTCCTTATTTCAATACTTTAGTTGTTTGTATATTTTTTAGCCATGATGAAACCCAGCACAGTAGGGTGAAAACTTGGCTTATAATAAATAGTTTTATTAAGATTTGATTTCTTTAATCCAGACCATGATCAATTAATTTTAATAAATTCTAACTGACTATATCCAAACATAGTACTAGATACGTCTAAAATCAGGGTGTCTAACAAAATATTTTAATATTCCTCACTTTTCAAGGCTATTTTTGGAAAAATCCTGATCAACAAAAGTAAATCATACAAATTTTAAGAAAAAAAAAATTGAATAGTTATAAGAATACAAAATATATATTTTTAAGAAGAAACTCACAAGTAGACTCTGTTTCATTTTCCTTTTCTTCACTAATAAAACTACCAGAATTACTGACATCTGAAAATACAAATGAAAGAGATTATGACGATTCGGCCTGTGGTTAAATATGAGATATAAAATAAATTTAATACTCGACAATATTCAAATAGTAAATATACCAAATATTTTCATATTTTCTGACTTAACCTGGTAGTTTTTGGAAAAATTACAGATTATTAGCTAATAAATCAATATGCTTCTAATATTATAAATATCAGGAGGCAATAAGCAACTGAGATAATAAGTGCATATGATAGCTTACAGTAGAACGATGATCCATCAGCACTTACAACAATATTGATTATTCCTTTCATGAAAAGTCTATGAACACAACATAATACATATGATATATCATATGCAAACTAGATAAATTCCTATTATGTAAACTTATTGTGACAAATAATTATTTGATTTGTAACAAAAAACTTACATTTGCATTGCTTAGCTTATAAAATTCCTTGACTTTTTGTGTTTTTCCATAAAATTCTCCGAACTATTCCTTGAATTTTTAATCAGATAGACAACTTGTTAAACAAAAAAAGAAGTGAACGAGTATCCAATATTCATAGATATAACAGTAGAAATAATATAAATGTTAAACATTAAATTTTTTTTTTTTTCGTTGGCTCTACAGACCTTGTAGATCTTTAGCCACCCAAACCAACCTTCTCTACGCATGCATCTCTTGCGCTACTGCTTTCCAGTTTGCTGCATGCAGCTCTTCAATATGTCCCACCCATCCTTGCCTAAACATAATGAGATATTGACTGACCAGTCTCTGCAAGCAATCCACTGTTAGTGCTTCACATCCAAA
Source organism: Halyomorpha halys (assembly GCF_000696795.3). NCBI lineage: Eukaryota > Metazoa > Arthropoda > Insecta > Hemiptera > Pentatomidae > Halyomorpha > Halyomorpha halys. The sequence continues at coordinate 217,306 of NW_027112611.1, forward strand.
TGTTAAGGCTCTGATCCCGGATTGCTCCTGTAATTGTGTGGAGGACTTTCTGTTCAAATTTCTCGATTCTACTTTCTAGGGTATCTGTTGGAGCACAGGTCTCGCAACCGTATATCAGAGCTGGCTTTAACATAGCATTATACACCTTTACTTTAGATTTTTATAGATTATACATCAATTATTAATGTGCAATATTAATATAATGGGAAGATGCTATTTCAGAGAATGAACAAACTCAGGAGTTTTTTAACTAAAGCCAATGGGCCAACACCACACAGTGAGCAATACCAATTATGGCTCACCGAAGTTTATTTTGATTAAATGGCAAAATTCAAAAAAAGAAGTGAATTAAAATAAATGGTAAAATATTTTTATATAGTAACAATAAAAAAACAAGGATGTGAGATAAACACAAAAAAACTTAATTTAACTAGGAAATAAAGTAGTCCTTTAGGTGCAAGTCCACTTCTGCATGTTTTATTTTCTCTAGATCAGTGCAGGATACTGGAGCATGGCAATAGATTGATATAAAACATTGAAAGGTCAAAGCAACCAAGATAAAATGATTTATGCATGATAAATAATTCATATGTGATCTAAGTCCATTCAACCAAAGATAAATGTTTCTCACCATCATCTGGAATCAGCAGTACTTCATGATTTACATGGATCAGCCGATCTGTTGAGATGAAAATAATATTTAAAATGAGACCATAAAAAGAAACATCAAAATCAATATGACAGAAATTTAATAAGTAAATGCAAACTAATATTAGTTAAAAGGTGAAAAAAAAATTTAAGTATCTAGATAATTATAAATAGTATATTAAATAACACTCTTTATTGTATTAATAGTCCAACGTTTCGGCCATCTTGAAGGACATTCTTCAAATATAAATTCTCACCTCACATCAAAAATTTAAAAATGTTTTCCAAGCTATTCTGGCCAGGTCATCAATTATAAGTCAAAAACAGCCTATTCTTTTAAAAATGATTGAAGTTTGAAAAGAATTGGCTGTTTTTGACTTATAATTGATGACCTGGCCAGAATAGCCTGGAACACATTTTTAAATTTTTGATGTGAGGTGAGAATTTTTATTTGAAGAATGTCCTTCAAGATGGCCGAAACGTTGGACTATTAATACAATAAAGAGTGTTGAGACAAAAAAAGGATATCATTTGATTTATTTAATAAATAAATACCAGCCTCAAGAAATTGAAAAAAAATTATATTTAATATAAATAGTATTTTTCATTCAATTAATACATAAGTGTTGTATATTATAAAAACTGAATTAAAAAAAAAAAAATGAATTTTGTAAACATAATTTAAAAAATATTAAGAATACAATTATTCATACATCATATAAGAAATAAAAAACATAATTATGAGACATAATGAAACTTTCAAAAATTTAAAAAATAAAAAACTTACTATCAAACACGGGATCATCTGTCTTTTCTTGTTCAATAAAACTGCCTAATTCACTTATAACTGAAAAAGAGAAAAACAGCGATAAAAAATGTTAACTACATGTAAAACTTTAATATATTTTTAATGATGAGAAGATAGTTAACGGTGGATAATATATACGAGAAGATTACGATTGAGGGTGTGGTCAGAGAAGAACACAAATAAGTTAAAAAACTTATTTATTAGGGCCAACGTTTCGGCCAGAATTTCTAACCTTCTAGGGCTAAAAACAAAAACAAGATAACAATTAATGAATAATAGGATATATAGAATGATTAAAGTAAATTATTGTACAGAATGAAAATAGATACAGACCATCTCTTCCTTTTATAACACAAGCAATGTTTTACACTTAACTAAAATTAGATAATCCATGACATGTTTAATTCTAAAAGTGTAAAATTAATTGAACTTGCTTTAATTTTACCTCTAAAACTTGGTTTGTTCCCATTATCATTGTTGCAGCTATTTCTATCCAAATGAAAAATGTCCTCTTTCCCTCCAAGGGGCTCTATCATCTCCATTTTTCTTCTCATCAGCTCTACTGACTTACAAAAATCCACCATCTTCTCAAGACTCAGGTCTTCACCCAACAACCTCTCCCTTGATGCTACTGATTTCATTCCACAAAGCAACTGCACTTTTAGGAGCTTGTCTTCCTGATCTTTAAAATCACACTTCACAATTAGACTTTTCAAATCGGCATAAAATCGATCAAAAGGTTCGTCTGGTCCTTGCCGCCTGTTGAAAAATTTAAACATTTCCCTTATTTCATTTTTCCTAAGTTTAGAGAAGCAGCAGGCTTCTGAATCATTGAGGATTGACTGAACCGTTTCCTTATCCTCGTCGTAGGTCTGGATAGAATGATTAAGTTTCAGTGCCTTAGGCCCCATCAAACTTTTAGGTCTTTCAACTTGAACTTCATTAGGTTTTATCACAGTACCTGTAGCTACCATGTACATGTCTGTTTCCTCCTTGAAAACCTCGAAGTTTTCTCCAACAGTCCCTGAAGTCACGTTAAGAATTGCAGGCTCGCTCAGTTCCATCACTCACCCGATTGAAATTCCCAACTGGCTTCCTTAACTTACACACAAATTACTACAAGATCACTCGAAACCGAAAGAAAAAAGAGGGAAAAGGAAATCGGTGACAGTTAAGCTCAGTGGGGAGGTATAGGTTTCCTTAGCAAAAGTAAAGCCATGGGGAGTGGACAGTTGGCCACGCCTTTGGAGCGCTAGCTTGCACTGACGTAAATAGAAATTATTTTACCTCCCCCATCTTAACCACGTTATTAGTTATGTTCACCATATATTATTATTGTTGCTTTCAAAATCTTTTTCTATTCATTTCTCTTGTTAAACTTTACTTATATTCTGCCTCTTTATCAATTCTGTTTATATTTTATTTTCTATATTCATTGGTTGTTATCTTGTTCTGTTCTTAGCCCTAATGAAGGATAGAAACACTACCCGAAACATTGGCACGATTAAATAAGTTACATCAACTTATTTGTGTTTTATTTTGACCGCACCACCAACCATCTTCTCCTCGTATAAGTTATCCATAGTCAACTATCTCTCACAATTAAGAAATAAATAGAAATTTCCACATTAGTTAAATTAACTGTTCATTTAATCGCAAATGTGAATTTTATTCGAGAATGAAAATTCATTCTAGAGAAGTTCGTGCTTACATCCCGGTTCTATTCAATCCCAAATATTGCAATGTAAATAGCAAGTATCCCAAAATAGATTTTCTGTTGAAAAAGTAGAAGCTGCATATAAATTAACCCCAATATAACTTATAATTTCATTCGCATTAACTTGATAAATTTTTCAATTGATATTTCTTCGAACAGTTAATAAAGAATAAATTTCTTTTAGGGAAAAGAATAAATTTCTTTTAGAGAAAATATTAAATATGACTCAAAAAAAAAAACATAATTGTTTATGCTATAATGGTAAAAGTTATTTATTTGCAAGTAACCATAAGATTAATCTCTCTCCCCTTTTGAAATGAAACATTTGGACCACATTATATTTTTTTATAATTAAAAATGAGAAGAAAGTACGATCTTAGAGATGGACCACTGTTGCATCTTCATTACTATTCTTAAATAGTAAACGTCCAACTCTGGCGTCGCGGATGTGCCACTCCAGCGTTATCATACCTTTGGAGCCCTTTAAGCCCGCATTTTGAGCCGCACAGCAGCTCAGGGGTTTGGCGCAAGACTATCGTTCTGAGATCTGCAGTTCGACGGTTCCGGTTCGAATCCAGTCTTGGGGTGTTGTGACTTTTTCATTAATTGGCGGTCCCACAAAATGAAAAACTTGACCCCTAACCATGGTTTGTTAGAACAGGGTGGGGTCACCTGTAGATAACTAGGCGAACATCACCTTCCACATGGATTGCTTAAAAAAAACGCACTTTTTGCTTCTATTAGCCTAGCATCTTACCCACTCCATTATAACTCTTCTTCCGAAATTGAGTTCACCCGGTCTTTTCGTTCTCAACTACGAACGAGATTTAATGACCGACCGCTCGCTGTTATTATATCTTCTCTCAGTCTCTTGACGCTCTCACATTGTGATAAATAGGATTTACCCCCATTATTGTAATTATTTGTAAAACCATTCATTTAATCATAAACATAAACTGTTGCTACTTTCAGTAATTTAGTTCAACAATTAAAATCCTCTAAGCAGCTCTCGAGAAATTCGTGCTTTAATACAAATTTTTTAATAAAGATATAACTCAACAATTACAATGCAAATAGACAGAAGTCGACCTGTGATTGGGCTATACTTCCACTTTGCCCATTAATCCCTACCTTTTTTTGCTTCACTTCTCATGGTAGCTTACCCTCTCCTTTATACTCCATCCTCCAAGGCTGCGCTCACTTAGGAAAAGCAAGTGTTTCAATTTGTTAAACATAAATTCTGTATTTTATTCTCATTTTCTTGGCATGGCCTCTACCTTTTCATAAAAGGTTACTCAGGCTGCCCTTCTGAGTTAGGTAAAGGTTACTCAGGCTCCCCTTCTGATTCTTATTATTCTTCTTTTGCATGCAACAATTTTTTTTTTATTATTTGTAGTTCTGTTATTTCATAATTCCTCATTCCTGTACCTTTTAAAATTAATTCCTTATTTGTACAAATTTCTTCACAGGTTCAATCAAAAAATCTTTAAGATAAGTGCTCTATCTATTCTTTTTTGCGTTAACTTGATGCTCTTCACATCTGTAAGGAATACCTTATGGAATAAAGTCTCCATCTGGGAGGATTTACAACTAATACCAAAAAACTTGCTAGTCGTACTGTTGATTCACCTCTTAGCCAACAAACCTTACCCATTGTTTTGTCCACAATATGCATTGTCCAGATCTTCCAATGTAGAGTACTTCCCCTCCTAAATAGATGCCAGGACAAATCATACACAGTATCTGGACATTTATAATAATGAATTATTAAAATAAATTAATTTAACAACAATTTACTATAATGAATTTTCACGTTACAGGGTCAAGTAAATATGCAAAGACTTAAATTGATTTTGTAAATGCATCATGACTGCGAGCAGCATATAAAATTATGTATCACCGCAGATTATTATACATTAGACTTCATTTATATATTAGACACACTATAAACATTTTTTGTAGTGAAAAATTGAAACATAATGATTTATTATTATTTACACAATGAGTTCTTACTCTAAACTCATAAATAGAACAGGCAACATTTGCCATATATTCACAAGAATATTATTGTAAAATCAAAGTTAACTTTTTCTCATTATTTCAAGTTAATTTTTTAATATATGGATGCACAAATGATGTATTTTTCTAACATATTGGTTTTCACCTACTTTGGCCATTATAAAATAAATATACTGAGTAAAAGTGTGATGAATTTCACGGGTGGAAATATGTACAAGGGGGGGCCACCTGTGGCCGGCGTGTTGGCCACCCCTGATCTAGATAACGCAAATCAAATAAAATAGTTATGGTTGAGTCGGGTTATAGTTTCTGCCCACTTGGGAAATTATTTGTTGTATTCTTTGTATGTAGTTATTTATTTTTGTATATGAGCAGTACAGCTATACCATATTTATATTATATATCATATTTTCTTTGATGGACTTTTATTTTTAAAACAGTATCGTATTGATTAAAATTTTCGTTCAGAATTTCTCATCAAGTTAATTACTTAATTTCATGGTTAGATAAGAAGAGTATTTTTAAAATAATTAATTAATTTGTTATGTATAACTTAAATTTACTTTATAATGAGGTGTTTATTGTTGTCCATAGATTCAATATGAGAAGAGGGTTGGGGGTGTAGTCTGTAATGATATAAAAACTTATTTTATTGGTGCAGACGTTTTGGCCTAAATGTAAGGCCTTCTGGGCTGTAAACAATAAACGAGATAACAACCTTAGGTCAGAAAAAATAAAAATATATCAAAGGAACTAGGAAACAAATATAACAAGAAATTAAGTAGGTAGATAGTAGATGATACTAACAGAAGATAAAATATAATATTGTAGAGGTAAGAATTACAAATTTTAAAAAATAATATTAAATAAATTAAATTTAAAACATATTTATTAAATAATTAAATTAAACTAAAAATAATTAATTGATTTTATTAGCTTTTTTCTTTTTCCTATTTTTTTTTATTTATTTGCTTTGTATAGTTTTTAACTCTACAATATTATATTTAATATTCTGTATCATCTAATATCTATTTAAATTATTGTAATTATATTTCCTAGTTCCTTTGATATATTTTTCTTTCTCTTTTCTCTCAATTAAGATTGTTATCTGTTTTTTAATTTTCAAATAAACAAAATTAAATTTATTTCAGAGGAAGATTATGTAAAGATTGTTTCTTCATTGAAGCCCTGTCAGACTATTTAAATTAGTCTGATCTTAGTAGTAGTAGTAGTATCTTATCCTGGCTAATATTAAAACTATTTAACTTTTTATTGAAATTCTGAGTTTAATTAAAATCATTAGCCTTTTTTTGATAAAATTTAAATAAATAATAATAATAAATGATAAATAAAAATTTAAGTTTTGTAGAACTTTTAATTTTTGAGGTACGAAGCTCACAAACTATTTTACAAAACTTGGTTATTTGGACTTGGAGGACTTGAAAACATGTATTTCAGCCGAAAACATTAGTTCTACATTCTGCCGATCCTAATACTTACCCTTACTATATAACCTATATATAATAATAATACTTTATTTATTCTGGGACGAGTCCCTTTAGAATAATACAGAAAGATAGACAGATGTGGGTTGAGGAGCCTCAGAGATATATAAACAAAAATACAAAGTAAATAAATAGTCATTATAAAAAAGAATTATACGTTACTTTCTAACTTTAATCAGTTACAAATAAAAAAAAATAATGAAAAAGAACAAGATGTAAAAATAATTAAGAATGATGTAATAAATTATGTACATATTTACAATTTTATGGAGTTTGAATGGATTAGAAAAGACTGAACAGGCGGGATTTAAATGTAGGGAGGGTATTAGAGTAACGGATGTTGGAAGGGATGGAGTTGCATAAGGATAAGGATCGGATAATGAATGATCTATTGAAAGCAGCGGTTCGGTGGGCCCTTGTGTATAAATCTGAACACCGGGAACGGGTATTGTGGAAACGAACAGAGGATTTGAATTGAAGGAGCTCTGAGGTGTATGAAGGACAGCGGGATTGGATGACTAGGAAGAGGAAGGATGCCAGGAAATACTTACGACGGTAGGAAGGATAAAGCCACTTCAACTCTGCATACAAACGGGAAACAGGTAAGTGATATAGATAAGTGAAAGTAATAAGAGAGGTAACTATATTATGGTTTGGGTTAAGAGCAAAAATAAACACCAAGAAAAACAAAACATCTACTTCATTTATTAATCATATGCTTTATATTACAGCTTTTACTTTATCTACAACAAACATGGCACCAACAATTAACATTTCTTTTATGTATTAACATATAAGTAGAAAAATAAAACATTTTGTAGAAGTTTCATTCATGTGAAACTATACATATATTACAATTATATATTATCACTTTGCTCATTATAAATGAGCCTTATTATATTCAATCTTGGTACTAGTCAAAAAGTTTCTTCTTTACAACAAACATACTTTATTATCATCAAAACAAATTACCAATTATCTCTTTCGATTATAAAACAACTATTAATAAAAGAAACCACATTTACCTCATCCCAGTCTTAACTAATAAAGACTTAAATAAAGACATCCCACAATCACGATTGTGATTTATTTATACTAATGTTTACACCAAACACTGTTGTGTAAAACAGTGGAATAAAAGAGGCTAAGATGGACTAATCAATCTGCCAGCGACCTGAACAGGACCTAGTTATATTAGATAAACAAACAAGAAAATTAAGGCAAGAAGGATAAATTAGGAAGACTGCAGAATTAGTAAAACATAAAAGAATATTAGAATAAAGATTTGAAGTCATCAAAACATTTATTTCAAATAAACAGAAACAAGTTTTTTAAAGTGCACATGGCAATTACAGTAGAACCCGCTTATCTGTTCTAGTCGGGACTGAGACATCACCAGTTAATCTGGAGTGTATAATAGAAAAACTTTCGATATTAACATAACTCGTATATTAAAGAAAAATTAAAATGCTATGCAAAAGTTAATGTTAAGATCATATGTTTATTAATATATGTTGAAGTTAAATTTATTATAACTTTAAATACATTATTCAATTTAAGGGTACGAAATTGTGTAGTTTTTCGTAGTAGTCATGGTCGGTATATATTTTTTAAATTTTGTTTTTTCAATCAGTGTTTTCTCATTCATTTGAATTCACTAACTACAGAAAGTTAAATCTAAAAGCTTTAACATGACTGAATCGAAAATTTTAGTGTACTAAATTTAAAACCTTTCAATTAAATTTAATTATAGTGCAAAACATTCTAACTAAAACCTTTCCGAGAAAATACAACACAACTAATCTTCTGTAATTTACTCAACAATTAGTAAAGCAGAAACATTTTATTGAAATGAAACTTCTTTACCGACTTTCTACAACTTAAGAAAAAAAACAAAAACAGAATATCTTCTGTCTTTTACTATCCTTTTCATTAATTTACAATGGTTATAATTACCCTGTAAGTTAAGTGGTCAAAATTATTTGTAAAACAAATATCTTTTGTAAGTTAAATGAGCCTTAGGTTAAATATAAAAAATTTATTATATTTTTTTTCTTTTCTTCTTTTTTAATTCAAATTAATCGGAGGAGCAGGTTAAGCGGATTTCTACTGTGCTTCAGACATCATACACCGTTGAAAAGGAAGGGGAGGAGTAGAGAGAGAGAAGGATTAAATCGCAACTAAAGAAAATTTAAACATTGAGAAACAGCTGATTTTTGTTTTAATTCTCAATTAGATATCACTAAACAGTAAAATTTCCATAGTTAAAAAATCAAAGATTAAAAAGGCAGCAGCTAAAGAGCTTATTGTCGAAGAAAATAACATCAAAGGCAATTTTACCTTCATGTCAAGAACCTAAGATTGCATAAATATTTTTTCTTCCTTTTTTTTTTTTGTCATAATTAGAGCAATAATGAATGTTTAAAAAACTGTAAAGGGATTTTGAAATGAACTGAACTGTTATTTCAAATGAAAGTGTCTAAAAGAAATGCAGGTGGCATTGGAAGCAGATGATCATGTGAGTTGAAGTCTATCAGCTGATACTACCGTTGTCTCATAAAGGAAGTGATATCAGCAGTACTGTGCTGGCCACCAACCTCCGATTAAAACTAAGCAAACGTGATTAAATTGAACAGAGCAAGTTAAAGTTCTGATTGGCTAGTCTTACTCTGGTCTGATTATAATTGTGCTTCCAGCCAACAAGATTAGACAATACTTCACAAAAGATACATAAAGAAAAAAGTAAGTAATTTTAAGAATCCATCAGATGTGAAAACATTACCTTTCGTTTAAATACACTTAACGCACCGACCACAGTCATACAACATACAGAATTATTCTTTATATGTAGCATATATATATAAATTCATTTATAAATTATGAAAAAATGAAATTAAATTTGGTAGCATATACAGCTTATACTTATATGAAATATATATTTATATACATATTTACATCACAGATTCAATCATTAGTAGAGTTATTTTTAATGAAAGACTTAGCATGGATAACCATGATTGACTTGAATTTTTTAGTCATTGAAAATAAATGATTAATATTATGTAATGCTTACATGGGGCACTAACTCTAATACTTTTAAGCTATCATGAGTAAGATGAAGCTGCGGAGTAGATGCGTTGTACTTCCAAATCATTAAAACAGGTGGTACAGTAAACAATACCGATACTAACTGCCCTTTCTCATCAGGGCTACTGCACATTAATCATAGTACAGCAAATGTAGTTAACTTAATATTTTGCTTTTACAAATGAAACAGCTGGTTATGAACAGGTTTGATCAAATGTTTACCAAACACCTTACTCGATAAAATATTGAATTTCTATCAAGTGAAATTTAAACATAACATTCAAAATCAAACATTGTTTCACAAAGCATAATCACTCAGAAATTTCATTCTAATTGAAATACATTAACATTGATCGTTCATTGAGGAATGATATTTTGAAAAGATGGAAAGTAGCTGGAAGAGAAAGAAAAAGAAAAGACAATAGAGTAAGAGAAGCACTGTGGCAGCTGAAGGACAGATCGCGATGCAGAGACAGAGCTGAGAAAGACGTGCATCAAATAGTAATACGCTTGTATTTGTTATATATAACGCTCTAAAATATTTGCTGTCAAGTTTTCCAAACTTCGAACGTCGGCTGCCAGTGACAAAGCTCCCCGTAGTGGGCGGATCAGGAAGGGTTACAAGTAGCCAATTTGCGGACTGAAAGGCAAGAAGAAGCTGCATTCGATGACGAAGACTTCTTTCCTGAAGTCCATGATTTCTTCCCTTCTGAGCACTTCTGCTTAGCTAGTTCTTCTTCGGCCTGCCTCCTTTCCTCAGCTAATGTAAACGATTACATATTTAGTTTTATTGAAATAATAAACTAATACAAATGAAATACTAGAGAAAAATGGTATCATATGTCTAAAATGAGTTTGCTTATAGAGGAAGGGAACTCGTGAACCCCCACCCTAGCTCCTTCTCCCCTTCACACCAACAAACAAAACTTTTAGGTTTGTTTCACGAGGCAGTCCGGAAGTCGGTAATGCCCCACCAGTTTGGGATGGAACACTTCCTCCCCCATTCTCGGACTCCTAAATTATGAATATGGGAGGTTACTTATTTCTTTAGGATATCCTTTATCTTTGATTGGGACATGTTTCTTATTGTTTCTTGTTTCACTTTGTTGGCAAACAAATTGACAACTCTGTTCTGACTTGCTATTTAAGAACACGGTACCTTCCAAAAAGTCATTATTCAGTTTTGATAAACATTGTCTTAAAAAGAAACTATCTCTTTTTATTGATGAAAAGATGGTTGGGGGTGTTTGTGTTTTTTACTGACCGCATCCCCAACCATTTTCTCATCATACCTCTTTTTAAGTTTAAATTTGTTGTGAAACAGTTAATGCAACAATTTTCTTAATTTTAATTTTTTACAATGCATTATATTTGGTCCTAGAATGGGATTAACTTATGATAAATGTAGTAATTTATGGCTTTTTCAGATACTAAAATACTGTGTTCTTCCAAAGATTGCCACATTTTTTTTCTTCATTAGAATCCATGAGTCACAGTTTTTCATCATTATTAAACTCTGAGGTGTAGTACATTGACCGCAGTCAGCAAAGAACTACATAAATAAACAAAACCATATTTATTTATTTTATGCCGACGTTTCAATCTGAGTTTCAGGTCTTCATCAGGGCTATAGCACAAAAGATATAACAACAACATTTAGAGAAACATAAAATTGTAAAGGAATAGTATACAAACAAATTTTGAATTATACAAAATATTGAATTGAATCATAAATGATAAAAAAATTGATAACTGATAATTGAATAGAAAAAAAAAATTAAATTGATTGATAATCTACTTAAAAATATAAATATATATATTTATATTTTTAAGTATAGGTATATAAGTTAATACTCACACTGTAATTCAGATATAAGCCACTCACTATTTTTCATTGTCTGACATATTGTTCAATTTGTAGATTCAATTTATTTATTTATTTATTTTTTCAGTTTTTTAGACACTACTTGTATATCTTATATTATACATATCTTCTTACCTACATGACATTATATTTCATCTTTCACTGTTTTCAATCTACTACTATCTAATTCCACGATTATCAATCAATTTAATTTTTTTTACTATTCAATTATCAGTTATCAATTTTTTATCATTTATGATTCAATTCAATATTTTGTATAATTCCAAATTTGTTTGTATACTATTCCTTTACAGTTTTTTGTTTCTCTAAATGTTGTTATCTCTTTTGTTTTATAGCCCTGATGAAGACCTGAAAGAAACTCAGGTCGAAACGTCGGCATAAAATAAATAAATATGGTTTTGTTTATTTATGTTGTTCTTTGCTGACCGCACCCCTCCCCCAGAAAACTTCTCCAATCATTATTAAACTATATTCGATACGAGGAATTTCAATTTGTAAAGTTGTAGAAGTAGGTTGAGGAGAGGAAAGGAAAGGTTAGAAAAGGTAGTCGAGGTAAGTAGAGAGTAGGTCTGTTAGAACAACCACTCCTGACTACCCAGAACTGCACGGAGCATGCCCATTGCAGGATTTGGGAGGATACAGTTCAGGATAAACAGAAGTGGTTGTTGGAACAGACCTAGTGGAGAGAAGACTAAAGAGTGAAGGGTTGGGTGGAGAACATTTGCCACTGCCCATCTCTCCCTTTCCTTTAAGGCAAACTCATCTTAGATATACCATATATATTGTAAGGGCAGATGGACTGGCAAAGCAATCTCTGAGTGTTCCATTGACACCTGAGGACTATGAGTGGTCAAAACTCAATAGGCCAAGCAAAATCAAGTTAGCTTACATCAAAACAGGAAGATGTTAATAACAAAGAAATGGCATTCAGTTATTGATTCTAGATATATTTGAATTTTTAATATTTATAATTTATTTTTAATAAGAGACTTTTGAACTGAAGAAACTAATTAAGAAACCTTGACTAAACGTTTTCACAACTTGTCAGAATGATTAATTTTAAATAGGAAGATCGTTGATTGACTGTGTCTAATAATAAAAGGAAGATGGTCTGCATTCAAAGAAAAAACTCAAATAGTAATAAAACTATTTAATGTGAGCCAACATTTCTTTCTTTACATTCGTTTACTTAATAATAGTAATGTATTAATTAACCACCAATCCTCCCCCCACTTCCCTTTTATGTCTGCCTTCAGCTTCATTCTTGTGCTTATCTGCATTCAGTAAGGTAGGTGTCTTATTTTCTTTATCCATGATTTTTATTCTTACTCCCCTTTTTTCATCTTTTAGTAGAGTGTGCTGTATTTTTATATTTCTTTTTTATTTGTTATTATTTCCATTTTCACTAACTGTCTAACTCTTTTTTTGTAATTCTTATTTAATTTCAAGTTCCACTTAAGCTGTAATTTCCCTCCATCTTCCGGAAGAATGAGATTACCCTATATGCAAAGGTCATGAACACATAACGACACAACAACCAGCTTCATTTCATGTGAGATGCCAAAAGTACTTATCAAGTTATCACTTGTTTGTTTTTTTTTCTTTTTATGCAAATGAAACTGAGTGATTGTTTAAATTTTAAAATATCAGATGCGTCCTTAATCCTCTTCATGACTTTCCCTGCCACTTTTCGTTTTCCTGTTTCTTTTTTTTCCGAGGTCACTAAATAGGCAGAATATATACACATATATATATTGTAATGAGGTTACCTCCTTGGGAAGAGACAGATAACTGATCAATTTGATCAGACCGTTCGTGAACGATGTTTTTCACAATTGTGAATATTGTGGATTTGGTGTGTATATTTTGGTTACTTTTGTAATACAATACAATTGTTTTTGTTTATTGCAGTTTTTTTCTTGGCCCCGGTATCACACAATAATATTTTTAAAAAATAGTGTTTTGGTATTGCAGAGCTGCCAAGTAATGCCAATTAAACTGGAAGCTGAGGCTAAAAAATACATCCAGTTTAAGAAAGGTTTTTAATTGTTCAGTCCGAAAGCATTCTTGACATGAATTGAAAATATAATCGTCTGGCACTTTGCCAACAATAGCAATAAACTTCATTAGGTCAACAAACTTTTCAAAAATTATTCAATTTTTTATCTAGGCCAATGGTTCCCAAACTCTATTGTCCTACCACCCCCTTTCCAGAAAAAATATTACTTAGAGCCCTCTGGAAATTAATTTTTTTTTTTATTTTAATAGCAATTAATAGGAAATATATATGTATTAATGTGTCTACCTTTTTTTGAAAAATATAATAAAGAAAGGTGTAAATTAGAAAAATTTAACTATGAAAGGAGATCATAACACAAAAAAAAGGCCATCCTTGACCCAAGCTAAACTCCCAGGGAGCGACGGTCCTATATCGCTTTTGAAATATTAACTTAAAACGGGAAGATGAGACTTCAAGATAGTGTAATCGAGCAATATTTAAAAAGCGCCTGAAATGGAAAAACTATTACTATTATGAAATATTACTTTGTTTATTTTGTTCATTTTTATATAAATTTTCCTATATTTTATATCATAATTAGCCACATCTTTATTCAATTTTATTTTATGTTATCCATTTCTTACTTTGTTTCCTTATTATAGTGTTTGTATCTTTTTTAGCCCTGATGAAGCCCTACAAGGAGGGACGAAACGCTGGCTCACATTAAATAGTTCAATCACTATTTGAGTTTTTTCTTTGACTGCACCCGGACCATCTTTCTTTTGTTTTGATTAATTTTAAAACTATGTAGCTGATAATTGAAAAATATTCAAAACTAAATTAGTGATTATACATTCATAACCAGGCAAATGTATTAGACTAAATACAAATAGAAAAAAAAAATTTTGTTTCCAATCAGGGCATTTCTAGCCAAGTACTTTTATGCTCACCTATATTATATAAATGATATATCAGTAAGAAATATGAAACCTAGTACACTATATAAATATACAGTACCTTGTATCTGGCGCTCTGTGATATACTGGTTGGAACCACTTTCAGGGCCATAATGATAGTCGTACAAGTAAGGAAGAACAGTCATCGAGTGGCGGTAATTTCCCCTTAAGGGTGGCACCAGCACGATCTGCTCTGTCTGAGCTGGCTTACGAACAACCCATCTAAACAAAAAAAAAAAAGAGAGATATAACTTGAGGCCAAGGAACATTCAGTGCTTAACTTAAAACCAAATGACAATTGGTAAATAATATACATAGAGTGTGTTAAGGCAGTCTGGACAGGTTGATTTTTATTTGCGGCAGACCTACAAATTGTATAAATGACCTTTCCACTCTACTAGAATAGGTTGATAACCTGCATGTTAACCACCAAGAAATGGTGAGGTAGGGGATAAACAAACAAAAAAATATGCTTTGCATAGGACAACAAAACAACACTATTATATGAAAAGACCTAAATTGAAACATAATTGTTTACCTTAAGTTTTTCAAATGTGATATTTCTAACCCTTAGTCCTTCAGGTATGGGTAGGATCCGACTCAGAATCAAGTCAAATTTTTGTGGAAGGGGTAAAATCTAACCTGGACTTGGGTATCCTCCTATTCAGTCCTCTTCCAGATTTTAGGGATATTATATTTATTTCTATTTGGAGGTGTTTTATATCCAATTTTGTAGTTAATATAAGATGGGTTTTCACCCCATCTTGGTGTTCAAGTATTTTTTTTTTTTCTTTTCCACTTTGATAGTACATCTTATTATCAAAATAATTCTGATGAGATGATCTTCTTGGTGGTAAAATAGTTGGAAACTATCTGGATTGATTGAAGAGAGAAGCCAAAAGTAATGATATCCGCGTGGTCTCTAAGGCCGTTCCATGAAGAAAAAGAAAAAAATAATATATACATAGAAGGTTTCCCAAATAAAATATATTAAATAAATAAAAGTTCTTTATTTATCTAGGGAAACAAACAGGCCGACGCCTTAGCCAAAGAAGGATCTCAGATGCCCATGCCTCACGCACCCATTAGTTTTACTGCGGCTAAAAGTCTCATCAATGCATCCTTGAGAAATAAGCTACAACAAATCTATCAGGAGTCTGCAGAAGGAAAGCAGTGGGCTGCCCTCATCATCTACCTTCCCCGCCATGTATCGGTTGCTGCTTTTAGAGCTATAACTGGTCATGATTACTTGAGTGCACATCTTCACAAAATTGGAGTAAGAGATAATCCTCGTTTGGCTTTGAGGTAGACATGACATCAAACCACCTATATGACTGCCTTCGCCTCGATGACATTAGGAGGGGTTTCAGTGACTATGAGTCTAAGTAGACCAAGTTTGCGACACTTTATTGGGCCGCCAGAACCCTTATGGTGGAAGAGCCATGACCCTGAGGTATAGGGAAAAAAAAAACTTTTTTCAAACTGGTTTTGTTGTTTAAATAAAATAATTTGTATCCAAATGAAGTCTCAAAACACTTTTTTATTATTAAATTTATATATAAGATTGTCCTTGAGGATGACCAAAATGTTGGACTTTTAAAGAAATAATAAAAAGTGTTTTGAGACTTGATTTAGACACAAATAATTATTTATTCATTTTATTTTAACACTATTGTGAAATGCTTAAATTACCAGCATTATATGAAACATGATCTGAGATTTATTTTTGTGTTTTATAACATATAAGCTCTCCCCACGACTAAACCTTCTGGTGACACGGAAATGATTTAGTTAGAATTTAATTAAGAGATAGATTAAGTAGATTACATGGCAAAATAAAAGCAGGTCTTTTTATATCCAACCAATGACGATGAACTGAAGAAATAGTAGATTTAAAATGTAATACTCACGGATGAGACATGATCTCCTGAAGACTAAACCTCAGGTGAGGTTCACGATGAAGCATGCCCTCGAGGAGGTTTCGAAGATTATCATCTACTTCATCTGGTATTGTCACCTCGCCGCGACCAATCACCTCGAATAGTCTATAAATGTTGTCACCTTCAAAAGGGTATTTGCCAGTAGTCAAGTTGAACCTATATAGATAAAAACATAGGTATCAGAAAAGTATGTAATAAGTTATTATAGTAGTAAAGCAGTTTTGTTAATGGTATTAGATCAATAGACTATGGTATGAGTTTAACCTTGTAGAACACGCAATCAAAAAATCACTTTAGAACAAGCCAACAAGTTGGTTTGATGAACATTGCCAGTTGAAGTAAGGCTGATGTCACCATTCTGTCAACACTAGCATGTTAGCGGCAGGAGGTACTAAGCGGTAACTAGGGGGATCTCGCAGGGTTAAATGTTACCTGTTATCCCATAGATTCAGAAGTTATATATGTCTAGATCTAATCAAATCACAGATTAATATAGAAATAAATAAACTACATATCACTATAGTTGTTCAATGGAGGTTTTCTGTGACCAAATATTTCATTCGTCAAGGAAAATAGGAAACTGCTAACTGGAATAGAAAACTAAAAGGAGAAACTAAATAGGAAACTGAAAGGATGGTCAATTTTTTATTTTTCATGTCATGTAAGTTACAATGAATCTACTCAAAATATAGCTCCCTATTCTGCATCTATACAAAAATCTCTACCCTTTTTAATGTTTTTGATA